>NW_010286493.1:0-24604 GCF_000700745.2 Antrostomus carolinensis
CATGAGACCCCTGGTAGCAAAGACAAAGCAATATCATAGATTAAGCCTTCTTATTTTAAGTTGATGAATTAGAACTGTATTTTACCAATCACAGATATCTGAAAAAGAGAAAATATTCTTGGTTTGGATGAAATATAAATAAAAATACTGATTCTCTCAATAAAATTTGTAATCATACAGAAATGCTGGCCTACATTAAATGTACTTCTATTCAAGGAAAAAAGGATGTAATCTTTAAAATTACAGACCATGGAAATTTGTTTTAGTAGCCTGGCATAGTCTGAATTGTTATTAAGCTAATAGTTACTGTCTTTAAATATAAATTTAAATGTAACAAGATATATTTGAACGTAGAAAGCAAAAATAAATACAACATGCTGAAGCAAACCACAAGATCTGTGTAAAGAGAAAACATGTTCAGGCATAAATTGCACCATTCTTGTATTTTTGAAGAGTTCGTGGTAAACAATTTCCACTGTCACAAAAGATCTTGCAGTCTCACACTGAGACTGTTGTTAACATTTTAAAATGCT
Organism: Antrostomus carolinensis; assembly: GCF_000700745.2. NCBI lineage: Eukaryota > Metazoa > Chordata > Aves > Caprimulgiformes > Caprimulgidae > Antrostomus > Antrostomus carolinensis. The sequence continues at coordinate 534 of NW_010286493.1, forward strand.
AGTCTTCCACAGTATTTAGTGATTAGCCCAGTGTTGTTTAGTATTTTCATTGAAGATGAAAGGGCATAATAAGATGTAATACTAGAAGTAGAAGCCAATTTTTAACTTGGAATAAAGCACAATCATTAAAACAAATAGTTGATGGCTTTCAAGAAGCAATGCTTAAACCATGGAGATTATTGTGGTCGGTACAGAAGCAACAGACAACATAATGCTTGGCCTGGTCTCAAAATGCAGGAGTTCATAAATATAGGACTATCCTACTGGAAGAGTATGTATAAATGCACTCAGATTATGAATGTGTCTTAACTCTTCTAGTGAAATTCAGTGGGATTTAAACATGTTTAATCAGAATTTGTATGAGGCAGTTTTCCTGAATTAAACAAAAAAGAACAATCCTGGACTGCATCAAGAGAAACATGTCCAGCAGGTTGAGGGAGGTGATTCTCCCCCTCTATTTTGCTCTCATAAGGCCCCACCTGGAGTACTGCATCCAGTCCTGGAGCCCCCAACACAAGAAAGACATGGACCTGTTAGAACGTGTACAGTAGAGGGCCGCCAGGATGATCTGAGGGCTGGAGCACCTCTCCTATGAGGACAGGCTGAAAGAGTTGGGGCTGTTCAGCCTGGAAAAGAGAAGGCTCTGGGGAGATCTTATAGCGGCCTTCCAGTACCTGAAGGGGCTACAGGAAGGCTGGGGAGGGACTTTTTACAAAGGCAGGTAGAGACAGAACAAGTGGAAATGGTTTTAAACTGGAAGAGGGTAGGTTTAGATTAGATACTAGGAAGAAATTCTTCACTGTGAAGGTGGTCAGACACTGGAACAGGTTGCCCAAGGAAGTTGTGGATGCCCCCTCCCTGGAAGTGTTCAGAGCCAGGTTGGATGAGGCTTTGAGCAATCTGGTCTAGTGGAAGGTGACCCTGCTCATGGCAGGGGGGCTGGAATTAGATGATCTTTAAGGTCCCTTCCATCCTAGACCATTCTATGATTCTCTGAAGTTACCTTAGGCTGTGGCTGAAAAGCCTTTTTCACACATAGGGGATGCATTTTAACAACTTCAAGGTCCTTTCCAACCCAAACCGTTCTGTGATTCTATGAATAGCGGATACAGGAGATACATTGTTTGCTAACTGAGAACCAGTTAAGAAAAATCATCTTCCTAAATCAGTTTACACTTATGAAGATGACTTGCATCTTGTCTGAATCATTTCCTCCTGGGTCATTGTTCGACATAAAACAAAATGCTAAAGAAATTTTTCATTTTGATTTAAAAAAAAAAAAAGTGTGAGACTTAAAGACTCACAATGGAAAACATTTCCGATTTAGATATTTGTAGTAAAACCATGTTTCCATTTGAGTCAATATATATTTGCACCTAATTTCTAGGGGTTTTTTTTCCATAATTAATTTCACAAAAATATTTGGCATAAATAGAACAGTATGTTTGTATTTGAGGGAAGAGAGGTTTATAATTTCTGTGTTTTGGGTTCAGAACTGAGATACAAAGTCAGTAGGAGTAATCATGGAAGCAAACACTGAGTACTCTAAAAAACAAAAAAGTCCTTCTTTTGCACTAGAGAGCCTGAAAAAAGCACTACAAGTTTCTTGTTTGGAAAACCTGAAGCTTGGATGTTCTTTGCTCAAATAAAGTGTCACAGTAATTCTGCAGTAATTCCTCGCCATCTCTCACGAGACAAAGAAAGGTAGAAAGTGAAGGAAATGAGAAGAAAAACTTGTATACCGCAGTGGAGACCCTTCTTTTTTCCCATCATAAACTAGTAATTCTGTTGTATGATTCATTAACTGAAATCTAAAGGTAATCTGGTATTGTTATTATAAAAAAGGAATAATACTCTGCTTTATAACAAATAATACTAGCTTTACTCAAGAAATCTAGGAAGTAGCTTTTTGTAAGAAGTTTTTCTATTCTTCATATGGAAAAGTATTTTGACTTGAACAAAACAGGAAGGATAACAAAAACAGATGTGTTTTTTAACTAAGCAAAACAGTTGAACATACGAGTCACTTATTAAACATACATAAAGTGCAATGAACAGTATTCTGTATTTGAAATTTTAACTTAGGATAATTTTAAATATAAAATAAGCAGAAGTATTTTAAATGTGGACATTGGTTTAATTTTTTCTTGTAATAATAAACAATAATAAATTCAAAGAAACAAAACCCCAGAATGTATTCACCTTAAGAGTAAATGCTGTTCCTAAATGTATGCTGTGTATGCCACCCACCTCATAGTAGTGGTGAGTCCCTAGTGCTACAGAATGAAAGAAATTTTTTTCATTAATTACTTAAACCTGGATTCCCACAGAAAACATCACACCCATTCATCCACTCAAGAAAATTGTTCAAGCCACGCATACTTCATTTTTTCTTCATTAACTTCTGCACAGACTTCAACAGAGCCCAGAAGAAGGGGATACAGATAGGCAATTTTTAAAAGAACATTAGTTATTTATCCTTTCTTTTGCTTGGCAGTTGTCTAACTGTACTGCATCCAGTAGTACTCTCTTGTAGTAACATTCTTGAATGAAAATACAAGATAGGCTGTTGAATGGCTGAATACTCTAAAGACTTTCCAAAGACAACATCTGCTCTAGAAGGCTCAGTGATAACATAACATTTAGAGAATCAACACATAATTTCTCAGAACAGCTTTACAATTTTTCCAAATCAATATAATTATTGTATTTGTGTAACTGACTGTCAAGCTTCATGAACCATGGCAAAGTCAACTTAGCCTGAACTGCTAGAATATGATTTATTGCTTATGATAAAGCATTTGAAGAGTGATAATTGATTTTCTCTCAATGCTTCTGGCATATGTTAGAGTTATTTTGAAGAGATTCTGTAAGACTTCGCATTAAAATTACAATGCATCAACCATATCTAGAATTTTATAAGCTATTATCATCTGTTTGGGAATGGCAAATCCAGTAAATACTGTTTAAAAAATCAGAATAAACTAAAACAAAACAAAACAACTGGTAAAAATTAGAGTAAGATCTGAATGAAATTATATCTGGAGGCAATTGTACAAGTTTTCACTGAAATCTCAAGTATTTCTTTCTCCTAGTCTCACACAAATAACTGACATATTGAACCAAGTATTCCAAGGAAGAATTTTCTTAGACAGTGATTTATTATTTAAAGAGTTGTTTACTGAACAAGAAAATAGTCAGTTTTAAAGCTAAATTGTGTAATATCTTTGAATAGCAAATTTCTATCTACTTTTTTCATTTTTAATGATACCTGAGTTCGTTCTCATGGCAAAGTCACACTAATTAGAATCCTTCCTCAGTATATACTGTATCTCTACCAGGTTGAAGGGAAATCCTCCATCAGTTTACCCCTAACTACTGCCTTAAATTTAGAGCTGTATCAACAAAGAACTTTATGTCATCAGGGACAATTATATCTTACCAAAGGAGTTACATGGACATTAGTGGAAGAATGTGACCTCTCTCAGAAATGCAGTCCACTGGTTCTTTATTCATGCATATCTTTTGTCAGAATATTGAATATCCTACTCAGCATTAGTAAGCTCAAGAAAATCAGCAGTAGAAAAGATGAAGAACTCAGATTTGGACAGCTTTCATCAGCAAATCTACAAGATACTGGTATTGAGAAAGACAGGGATCTTCTAGAGAGAGTCCAGAGGAGGGCCACAAAGATGATGAGGGGCCTGGAGCATCTCCCGTGTGAGGAAAGGCTGAGAGAGCTGGGACTCTTCAGCCTGGAGAAGAGAAGACTGAGAGGGGACAGAATCACAGATTCTTATGTCTTAAATAAATGTCTTATCAATGTCTATAAATACCTGAAGTGTGGGGGGGGCCCAAATGGATGGGGCTGGGCTCTTTTTGGTGGTGCCCAGTGACAGGACAAGAGGCAATGGGCAAAAACTGGAACCGCAGAACTTCCAGACAAACTTGAAAAACTTCTTTACTGTGAGGGGGACAGAGCACTGGAATAAGCTGCCCAGAGAGGTTGTGGAGTCTCCATCTCTGGAGATGTTCAAAACTGACCTGGATGCCTTCCTGTGCAACCTGTTGTAGGGAACCTGCTTTGGCAGAGGGGTTGGACTAGATGATCTCCTGAGATCCCTTCCAACCCCTACGATTCTGTGAAAACTCGTTTCTTACTAGGTAAATTGTAAGAATCTAATAATCGTCAACTGATAGTACCATTACACTCTCTAATAAGAACAAGTTTTTTCCAGTTAGTAATTTATTTCACAGCAATTTCTAGATAATCAGAGTTCCACAGAGAAGTTCCCAAAATTCCTGAATATACTTTTTCAGCTAGGGCACGTCATTTGAGTTTTGTCCAAAGAAAATTGTAACCGCACTGTCAAGGAGATCTCAATAAAGAGAGGTCATTGTCCTATGAAGTATTTTGGTTTTGATGCTACTGCAAATCATTCTGCAAATCTGTGATCCAGAAGATTCTCTTGGGAAGGCATCTTCTAACTATGTTACAAATGCAGTGAAGTCTGTTGTGACGATGGCTAAAGGGAGGCCATGCAGAAAATCTCTATGTGAGATAGACAGATAGATAGAAGCCAACGTACAGGCTACTAGGCCACATGGGATTCTCAGTATCCTGTGCTTCATGCAGCTAAGTAAACCCTGTTTCTGGAGAAAAAAAAGTTTATTTCTGAAGAAAAACAAATCACCTCACTGTCCTAACTTTTGAAGGAGATGGCAATGAACAAGAATATTTATCCACAAAAGGAAGAAAACAAGAAAACTATTGTCTACACCATGCAATGCTGAAATCTATGCTATGATTAGAATGTGTCTATTCAATATAAAATGGGGAATGATTGCTTACAAGGGTCGTGCTCCAAATCTGCATGTGTAACATCTTAACAAAAAACTGAACAGTCAAGTATCTTCTCAAAACAAAATGAACAGATACGAAACAAAATGCACATTAATACACCAAATCCATCTATATACAGACCTTCACAGCAATCTTGCCACATCCTGAGGTCCAGTTTAGGAATATCTTCACAGTTACTATATCCATGTGGGAATTCAGCCACCTTAAAGACATCATGTTGTACCCTGGTTATGTTGTCACCATTGTCACACAAAACTCTGGCAAGAGACGTCTGCTTGATCTGAGTGAGCTGAGCAGGCGTGAACACACCAGGGTTCTCATACCATAACCTGTAATCTCACAGAAAAGACAAGTTTGCTAGTGAAAAAAACAAAACAGTTTTCCAGAGATATTGCAACACTGTATTCAGTATGAAATTAATTATTCCAAAAATATTGTTCTCAAGTTTATATTGCATCTCAAGGAGTGATCTGGATGCAAAAATATAAGCACATAGTGTCACTTCACCCCTACTTGGTGTTATGTTAACACTCTGAAAGGGCTGAAGTCTTCAACAAATTAGGATCAGAAAAACAGATTCTGAAATTTCGGTCTTGACATGAAGTTAGGCTCCCTTCAAACATCACTCCTTTTCCTGCACAGGCATATTTGTTTTGCACGGTGCTGGCAGCTTTGATCCTCTGCCCATTGTAAAGGCTTTTCAAAGGAATGAAAGTTGCTTTTATTATGCCTAATAATATTTTACTACTTGCTGGCATGTTGCTTCAAAACATTTGTATTTTTTGGACAGCAGAATCCCATTTCCTAAATAGTCAATGTTTTCCTATAGTTTCTAAACATTGTTTCAGGGAGGAAAAAAAAAAAAAATCTTTTGGTGGAAAAATGCAGACACACAAAAAAGCAGTATTGTTATCCTGTTGTGACACAAACAGGTACTTGTTACCAGCAATCTGGACCTCATACTACATATTTCTCCTTTTATTCCTTCTGCCTCCAGGCAGAGATTTTTATGTTTCTAGGCTTAATCTTTAAACAGATTTTATGTAAGAAAGTTATTTAAGTTATTTTTTTAAAAAAGCATACAAAAAAGCTTGTGTTATTGACTACAGAAATAAAAAAGCCTTTACACCACCTTAAGTAGAAATTTTATAACTTACATAAAGCAAATAACATTAGATAAAGTAAATCAAATCTAATTTCCTAATTCTTCCTGTCTCCCTTTCAGTACAATGGGACTAATCACTGTAAATCTTTCTACCCTCATGTCATGCAAAAAACAGGATTCTAAGTGACAAATTATGTTAAACCAAATGAGTGTTTTGAAATTATGCAAAGGAGATCTGGCTGTTGTAATAATAGCAATGACCGTTTTCTTATTTCAGGTACTGTAGAAAGTGACAATGAGAAATTGCTCATAATATGCATGTAAAGTAATTTAAGAACAATTATCAAATCGTGCTCTTTGGAATAACCTGTCTGCTTTTAACACTCTTCTGGCGCACAGACTGTTTGTATTGAAATATGTATAGGGCTTATACACACAGTGATACTTTTCCAACCAATGCTTAATTAATGGAGATGGTGCAAGTGTCTCAACCATCACAATTCCTTTGTTGATGAAATAATTAAATAACAATGAAAGGAGATGAGCAACATTCACTTTTCAGAAAGGTAAATGACTTGTGTAACTGGTAAAAGGAAACTCAGCATGTGTTGGCTGTGGTGCTTTTTGGAGGTCAGTATGCCATATTCATGATAAAAAGTAACAGATTTAAAATACAAATTAAACATTGCTTCTAACAGTGTCTTAAACCTGTATTCTTCATCTTTCCAATTATATATTAAAAATTGTAAATGAAAATAAAATGCAGTTTGATTTTGAAACAATACATTGCAACTGTTATTAAGCATCTCCAATTTAAAATTACTTTTGGTTTCCGTAGTACTTCAATTTACCTGTCTCCATCCCGAATACGCCTGAACTGTGTGCTTAACAGACACATCAAAGTCGGCCCCAGTCGGCTCCCTGGAACTAAGTCTTCTACCATTAGAGCAGGAAACAGGTCTATGTTCAGTGGGGAACCATACAACCTATAAAAAGAAAATCACAAATATTTAATATTAAATATTTTACATTTTAAAATAACCAGTATGTTATAAAACTAAGGGCAAGAGAAACAAACAACTCACAGTAAAAATGACAGTGATAGTGCTACATCTTTTGTGAACAACCTGTGGGTGAAGATGCAAGAAATCCTGCAGGTTTTATATGTGAGTAACACCACGGGGGTCTGCAAGTCTGCCCCACAATTTCCTGTCTAGTAGCTTTCTTCTGATTTCTCAGAAATGTTTCTTTTTCAATAACTTCTGTTTCCTGCCCCCCAGTACACTTTTTCTTTTACTATAGCTAAGACTACTTCTCTATCTTTTATTTTGTGTAGTTAAGCTAGGGGTGGCAGGTAGCTGAAGACTTATCAAACAGTGAAGCTATAAAGAAGAACAGATTGCTGGTAGTGAAGGACGTCCACATGAAAATATAGTGAACAATATTTCTGTTTATTTGAGTGTACGGAATGGATGGAACTGAACATGTAAATAGTTGCATGAGAATGGCATTATATGACCTTACACTAAAATAACATTCATATTTAATAGCATTTATAAAACCAGACATTTCAAATTAATAATTTCATTAACACATACAGTATATATTAACTTCTTATTGTTCACAGAGATGTGTAAGTGGAGAAATTATCTGCATGTGGGAATTTTCCACATCTATTTCCTGGTGCAGATGTAAGTTTCTTTAAAAATCTCTTTACCCCTTTCTTAACAAATATTTTCTTCTAAATAAGACATTTAGCTACTAATTTTGCATGCACATTTAGATAATTTATTGTTTTTCTTCACCTCAGGCTCACCTGCTAAGTTTCTCCCTGATTTCAGGATTCTTAATTTCATTTTTCAGATCTTCAAAAGTCTGAGCTGAAGAAAGATTACAGTAAACTCTAAAATCATGGTAGGGAGGAATTCCATGATCTCTGCCTCTCTGAATATTCATAGCTGCCAGATCTAAAGCCACAGTACGTGCCATGGAGAAGAGTCTTTCTGTTAATTCTGTATTGAGTAATTGTGATGGGACACGCATCTTACCAGCAACACCAAACAATCCCCTTAGAAGTGGATCAATGCCTCCTTCATTTACAATCCGAAATGGAGAGAAGAATGCCTTATGAAGAGGTAGATGGCCTTGTGGAATAGGTTCAAAGTTTTCATCCAGTCGATACAGAAAAGGATTAATGAGTGTGTGACCAAACCTAAAAGCGGCAGTTGCAAACTCATTAGTTATGCCAGAATTAACACTGGGATCATAACCCTTATATTCGCCAAGCATCTTCATGCCTACCTCTCCAAAGATCTTAGGTAGCCAGTGGCTAAATGTTATGTGTTGCATTTCTGCACCAACAATTTTGCGTGTTTCATGATATATTGTGTCACCATCCCAGTGTGGATTGAGTTTCAGTAGCTCTGTGGCAATTCTGTTGTGTTCTCTAAACCATAATGTGTGGATGCTGGTAAGACCCAGCTGTTCATTAGAACGCTGATCACCAGCTAAAAAGCAGGGAATTGGGCTCTCATTTTCATCTCTCATACATTCTGTTGGTGGGCCAGTAGCAAATGGAAGAAGGGGCTTGCCAGATCTCTGTACGATACCCTGTCTCAGAAGACCCCTTTGACTCGCCAAGTCTCTGATTTCTAGTGCTTCGTGGTCTGAACTGCCATACACATTGGACGCATCAATGTACGAAGTCAGTTGGTTGATCTGTTCTCGTGGGTACACAGAATTCATCAGGAGAGATGTCATGCCGCTTCCACAAACAGGACTGGAGCGTACAAAAAACATGCAGCGTGCACCATTTCGAACTCTGGGATCATTTGGCGGTATCATAATTGAAAAGCAGGGAGGATCATTTGTACAAACTGAACTGCAATGCTGACCATCTGAAAACCTGGCCTCACTTAGAGCAGCCACAGTGAGGTCAAGGTCGTGGTCAAGAAACTGACCCCACTGCATGAGCATGTGAGTGTACTGGTCATCAGGAGTTATGGTTTCTGTTCCGATCAGAGTAGTTGAAACCAAGCGAGGCATCGGGAGTGCATAGCCATTAGACAGCCTCTTGGGTTCAATTCCCCGAGGCAAGTTAAATCCATTTTCGTAGACTGACTTTAACAGACGTTCAAACGCTGTCAGGGAAGCGCCCCACATGGGATGCTGAAGGTTGTTGCATGTTCCATCGTGTGTCCTGTACTTCTGGTGGAAGCACATATCTGAGCAGTTGTTGACTCGTCGATGGGCTGTACAGCCTGAAAGATTAGCTATCAGGTTCAAGTACTGTGGGGATACAAGGTCGTTATAGTGATAACCTGAAATCAGAAGAGAGACAGAGAAAATCAAAGACTTCATAGACTCATGGACATAATTAATTTCTTTGAAATTTTATTTTATTATATGGTATTTTCTACCAGATTAAATATCTGTATTGTTTAAAAAACCCAATAATAATCACATATGTATATTGGAGCCTTAGGTCAATTAAGCAACAGCCATTATAAATCATAAGGGAACTTAGCAAAATGCCAATTCAAGTAAAACTTTTACAAAATTTTTACAAATGTATTTCATTTCTTATTTGGTCACTTAAAAGAAGAGATATTTTCAGAAATAAAAATCTCGTATTGAGAAAAATGGGAAATTTTTCCCCATGTCAGTAAAATCCTGTCAGTAACATTTACATGGATTTCAAGATTTTATCTTTTGAGACCTAATAATCCACTGAACATTACTGTTTTGTTTTGCTTTATTAGAGCAAAAGCTTCAAATTTTAAGAAAAAAAAAATGAAGAAAAACCATAAAAGAGAATAACCACAGGCAATATAGCTAAACAGAGGAGTGATCTCTAGGACAAGTGGTGGGGAGTAATTCATGTTTACATTGCTCAGGACTAGCTTCTAAAGAAAACTGGTGTTTGCATAACACTCAGCACAGGTTTCCTCTGTAATCCACACCATTCACTCTGGGACTACAAAATACTTCAACATACTTATGGCTTTCCTGCATTTTTTCCTAAGTTCATAGAAAAATAATATATACAAAATATATACCATTAATTCATTAGATTTGTTTTCATAACTTCAAACTAAGGCTATGTGTTGCATGATCTCTGCTGTGGTGTGACGGCATGTGGAAGGACTGAAGACCATAAGGCCTCCTAGTACAGTGTTGGGTGACTGGGAACAGCAGAATAGTCAGGCTGTGCCTTGTCCATGCTGCCTATTAGAAGTCATTCTAAAAGTAATTTTTTCTTAGAAACATCTGGGCTTCATTTCAGGAAAAAAAGTCATTAATTTGGGCTATATCTATGTTATCAACTTATGTAAACCAACAGAAATGTGTAGAGTGAAATTTTTGATGCTGAGAAAGACATCTCTACTGTATCCGTTGTGTGATAGGAGCAGGTTTTCTTCAGAAAAGCTTTACTTTGTTCTCCTGGACTGAATGTGACCCTGAACCACATTTTTAACTTCATTTGAAAAGAATCCACACTGTTCAAGACCATATCACAACTCACACCAAAGCACAATAAGCGGAGGCACCTGGGAGATTCACTTCAAATGGGCCCTGCTGGTCCAAGGCAAATCTTGAGTGACTAATGGATATACAGTGTGGATGAGCGAGGTTCCAGGATCCAGGAGACAGCCCAGGAGGTAGAGTATTTGGCAGTGTAGATGTACTTTTAGCTAACTAGAAACCATCATACATCACCATGGTTCTTGACTTGGAAAGCTTGCAGTCAGGAGTAAAACAGAACAAGCAGAATAAATGCAGAAGGAAAAAAAGGAAATGAGTGAGTGTATAGTGGTAGTGTGTTCTCACAGCCTTGCAGGGCTCCCAGCATGATGGTAATCACTCAAGAATATGAACTGAATGCAGTTTTGCAAGAAGTGCAGGCTAATTGCATAGTCAGGAAATGCTCCTTTTAGCCCTGAGCTCAGCCCCAGTGTGCCTGCAAAGACAGTGACTTTCATCTAAATTCAACACATAGACGTGTGCTAGACACATTGGCTCTCTGCCAATTTCTACAATGCAGGGCAATTTCAAACAAACCACCTAAAGCTCCTCTTTGTCTTTGCCTTGAAAGGGACTGGATTGCTCATAGCTGCTCAGCTGGGACAGGACCTGCGCTCAGTCAAGGGATCTACTCAGGCTATGTGTACTCTGTGTGGTTTACAAGTCAAAGCAAAGATATTTGAGACCTAGGGCTGGCATTAGGCAAAAAGAACCTGTTCTTGTAGATATACATACCTTTTTTATGGAATACTCCAGACTAGGAAAAAGAAAAACAAACCACAGAGCAAAACCATTAAGTGCCACTGGGTAATGCAGCAAAATACGCTCTCTGAGGATATTATTGATAACATAATATGCTGGCTACTGGAGCAGTTTAATTCTACAACTACACCCAGAAAACATATCTTCTTTGTAATAACACTCCTTTTTAAATGTTCTTCATTCATCATGGAGTTCTTTCCTTATGAACATTATTCATGTAGTCTTTACATAAACATTTGTCTGCTGTGGTTATCCTGGTTGCCACCCACATTGCTGAAATAAAGTTGTGAGCAAAACTCAACTATGAATGTTTTGGGTGGAGTGACCTTTATTACCAATTTAAAATAAAAGGTTAAGCTTCTCTGTTCAGAAATTCAAGTGGGATGCAATGTCTTGCCTATGGATTACATTTGATGGCTTTCTGAGCAGAGTGGAGGCTGTCATAAATGCCAGTCTCAGCCCCGTAAATACCCCTCACATTGTAGGCGCTAACTCTGGCTTTGCTTTCTAAAAGGCTGGGTGTCGAGGACTTCCAGTGCTTAGAAGATGGCTATCTCAATTCACATAATATTAGCTGTATTTTTTGCAAACTGCAAGGAAGATGTTTCATAGAGTCATAGAAATATTGGTTAGAAGGGATCTCTTACCCAGACTAAGCTTCTGCTTGAAGCAAGGCTATCTCCAGCACTGGATCAGCTCAGCTGCATCCCTGCCTAGAAGGTTTAGAAACCTCCAAAGACTGAGACTCCTCAGCCTTTCTGGATAAGTTGTTCTAGGGCTGCACTGGCCTCCTGGTGAGAAACCATTTCCTAACATCCAATCTGAACCTCCCAAGCAGCATTTGTTGCCGTTCCCCTTGCTATACAGTCTGGCACTGCAGAGGAAAATTTGGCTCTATAGTCTTTCCTTGGGATATTCCAAGATTTTACATAAAAAAAGACTCTGAATGGGAAATTTTCAAGTTTCTCAACTGTTCCCAATGCAAAAGTGCAAATAACACCTTTCATTGGGCTCTGCATTTTGAAATAAAACCAAATAAGGACAAATATGAGTATTAAAATCTGAGCATTAGGCTATTAAATGAAAACAGATTTATTTTACTATTCAAGTTTCCCTAAAAGACAGGTTTCTATGGATTTTGTAGGGCTGAGAAGCAAGCTCTGGTTGTGAAGAGAATTTACAGCATCACTGAAAGTTGCCTAATTTTGTGTTTTATGTTTGTATATGTATGCTTTAATGCCAAATTTTTTAGGGTAAGCTTTAGGTGGTTGAATTTCACTATTACAAATCCTAGAGAGAAGCAGTCAAGCTATTCTCACACATCAGATTTCATATATAACTAGCATTCCTAGTATTATATTCAATATGCTTGCATATGCATCTAATCAGAGAATGAAATTAAATTGGATTGCTTTCATAAAACACAAGCCTTCAAAGAACTTTGAATAAGTTTTTGTGGTAAACTATTAATCACAAATTATTTACTTAGCTCTAATAATAAGTAATGAGCTTCTTTTACTAGAAAATGTTACAGTGCTCCACAAAGCTTATAGTCTTTGGTCTTAGAAATACTTGCTTAATTCACAGTCAGAGCTAAAGTTTTCGGAAGTTACAATAAATACTCAATTATAAACATAAAAATAATATAATAATTAAAAATATTTCCTCTAGATTTTCAGTGTAGTTTTTGGCTATGTCTCAAGTCTCCAAAGCTCTTCTAAAACTCTATCATTACTTCCAAATGCTTTGGTTCTATGTCTCAAGCCTATACACACACATATCTACACACATTAGCTGTATACGCTGCAGCTGGACTTCATTAATTTGAACTTGGACTTTGATAACTAAAAGGTAGAAATATTGAAGTCACATTTTTCAGCTATTTATAAAAAGCAGCAAAAACTGTATTTCTGATTACCTCAGATCAGTGTTAGAAGAAACAATTAGCTTAGTTTGACACACACTTAAAGAATGAGTGGTAAATAATTCTTTGAATACTGTTGTGGTAGATGCATAAACCTTGGTTTGTAAAGTGCACAAATCCTTTTTGTTATACCATCTCTTCTCCTTGCCAAGGCATGCTGACAGTAAATGGTTTTACTTAAAGAAATATGAATAAAATACTGATTATTTTTAATACATACTATGAAAGTCTGTTCTGGTATGAAACAGTGGTCCTGATGAATTAACACACAGGGAGTTAACAAACAGGATGCATTATTCACTTCTGTTATACTAAATTTGACCAGCAGAAGAATCTGAAAACTATTTTTTTTCCCCAGTATGTCAATCTGAGGAAAAATAAAAACACTCTACTTGGAGAGCTCAAACAAACTAAGTTACATCATAATGTAATAATGTGCAAACCAAGGACTGAATTGGGCAAACACATATATTTGTTAAAGTTTTCATAGTCAAATACTCCACTGATTTCAATGTAATGGTTCTACAATTGAGACCCAGGCTCAGAAAACAGATGTCTCTTGAAGTATAATGACTTCAGAAGGCAAATACAGTTCAACACAGAAAAATAAGGCAAGAGTACTGACTTGTTCCATTAAGGTCAACCATTAGACCATCTTGCACGTGATCTTGAATAAGCTGTAATGTTCTTTCAAATATTTCCCCAGCTCTTGCTTGCTCAACAGTGTATGGATCCCTTGGGTATCGAAATAAGGCTAGCAAATCATTTGGAGAACGAGGACGACTGATAGATAATTTGAAAAAAACAGTAAGTGTACACAGGAGTTACAAAACAACAATACTACATAAATCATGTAAATGTTCAGCAACATGACTGGTACATACCTTGGTTACTCATCTCAAAATGGAAGGCAAACAAAAAAAAATATTTAATAAAATAATAAAATATTAAACATTTAGTGGCAATTAAACATTTAGTAGCTTTTTAATACACATTGTGTCAGCAGAAACACTGCTGCAGCAAATACAGGTCTCAACAGGAGTGTTTAACAATAGGAATCCTTACATGATAAACTGTTAGTATTCCCAGAAGTAACGAGATGTTAACAATGTCATTTAAATAATAAAATGGCTTCTTGTTTATAAATTTTCCATTATTTCTATTACATACAAAATTAATTTTGACTTCTCAATATTAAAAAAAGAATAAGATACCTGTCAAACAGATGTGTACGTGTTGAATTTATTGCTCTGTCAACAGTCGCAATTGCTTCCACAATTGATGTTTGTACAAAGGGATCTCCATTTCGGCTGACATTAGGGACTACAGAAAGAGGAATTCACATGTTATTGCAAAAAATGGCCACACATAAAAAGATACTTCTATAAAACAGAGTCTAGACACGACATCATTTCAGTTGTACAATGTAAACCGCTGTTCTTTAAGCATGAGTTCGTTCAAATATAAAATTCTTACCTGTTTTGGAATTCTACCAAAGCATATTATAGCAGAGCAAAATACATTTCAAACAGAAGTTGATGTAAGTTTAAAAGTGAGCTTGCTTGTAATTTTAAAGTAAAATAAAGTGAAGATAAATGCATAGAGCATTTAACTGTCCATTAATTGGTCTTACAATTTCAAGTAAAAATTACCACAGGAAAAATGAATTATTATTAAGGGTTTTTTTCTGCTGTGGTGCTTTATCAGCTTTCAGGTGTTGACAACAAGCGCCTGACCTATACCCACTGAAATCAATGCACTTATTCCCTTTAATTTCCATTAGTACTGAATTAGTACTGAATTCAGCATAATAATTTAAGGGGTTTACAGGAATGTGTTACAACAAGTTGAAAATACTGACAGACATAGTTTGCCTTTTAGAACACATGCATCATACAAATTCAAAGAGATTTCACAAGAAATTAATAAAACACAAAAAACCCTAAAAAAAAACCTAACAGAATTTTATATATTCTGAAATAGCTACAGTAAATGAATATTGCTCCTCTTCTGAGCTTAGTCTAGTAAGCAACACACATTAAATTTTAAAGGGCTATACATATTTTATTTATTTTGGTCACTGCTTTGTTTTCTACTTTAAAATTATCTCCATCACATGCTTAAAAGCTATTTAATGACACTGCATAACACTGGAAACTCACTAATGCACAGGCACATTCATCTGCCTTTTTATACAGTACTCAGTTGCAGCTGGATGTTTGTACAACATATCTAGGGCTAATAACCTTCCTTTCAGTCTAAACGAAGAACTACCAGATCCACAGGGGCAACAGCTAACAATTTCCAGGGTATGTTTAGATTGGAGAAGGCAGACAGGAAGAAGGGTAAAGTAGGGAAAAAGTCCAAAGCAAATACACTGGAATAAAATCAGCAGATGTACAAAATCAGCTGACATAAAAACTGTTGTTTTCAAGCTTTTCATTACTTTTTTTTTTTTTCTTTTTTTCTTTTCTAGGCACTATTTCATTATTCCTTCATAACTGGCAGCTTAGGCTGTGTCTCTATGAGTTTCAGAGTCTCGACCCGGGTAATCAAACTTAACTGTCTATACTGTCAAAATAAAACAGTCCCTGGAACTCTATAGCTGTAGCTGAAGCCCCTTTCTCTGCTCTGAGGCCAGCTGCCTTGGGCTGCTGACAACATAATTTACTCCCAGCATCTAAAACGAGCTGACCCTTTCCACAGTGCCTAACAGCAAGAATCCCTGGTCTGTCCTAATTACCAACTGTCCTCCTTGCTTGACAGCTTCATTTTCATAGCAACCAAACAGGAACTTTATCAGATAAGCTACTCATTTGAAGGAGAAATATCACTTAGAGGTTTGTTAGCCTCATTTTAGTTTCAGAGAGTGCTTCTATACCATGAACCATCTTAACACTGCAACACTGCAGTCTGTAAAAATCTGGTGGCAGGTTACCTTCCCTAGTGCTGTCTACCACAGATGTTATCTCAGTGTTCACTTTAGAGACGTGTTTTGCAGAGCTACCTTTCTGACTAATGGTACACGTAAACTGAATCATAAACCTTGGACAGATATTAACTATACTGTACTTCATTTTTCTTTAGACTATTTGCTGCCAGTAGTTCTCTTTTTAGATTGATAAATATTAAAAGTTAAAGCTCCCTGAAAGTCTTTCACACAACACCTTTTTTTTTTTTTTTTTTTTTTTTTTGGCCGGGGGAAGGGGGAGTGGAATGGCAATTTTCTTAAGCAATGAAAACTTAATCCACACACATCCTGCCTCACTCTTAATCCAGAGACTTTTGCAAAACAACAGAAAAGGATAGAAGAAAATGGAAAAAGGAAAGTATCTTTAAAATATTATCAAACATGGACAGTAAAACCTGTCCCCTCCACTTTCTATACACACTCCTTTCTTCTGGCTCAATATTAAGAAAAGATTTTTATGCATTAGGAACATTCATAAAACACTAACTTTGTTTAAAATAAATGTTGACAATCAAGTTTTCAGGCATTTCTGGCTATGCCATTATTAATGCTATCCACATAGCAATTATACAGTACTTATAACCTGTCCGTTTGTCCTCCTTGCTTCTCTGACAGCTTCATTTTTATAGCAACCATAGAGAAACAGTATCTGACATCCCACTAGTTTTAAGGAGAAATATCATTTACAGTTTCAGATTGAATGCAGATTAATCAAGGGCACTATTCACTAATTCTAGGTTTATTGATGCTACAGTTTCCAAGAAAAATAACCACATTACAATTCAATGTTGCAGATCAGCTAGTACCAAGTTTTGTAATTTGCTAATTTCAGCAGATGAGAATGAGCAGTTGACATCTGCACTAAGTGAATCAAACTGGTTTCCATTGGGGTTATAGTTCAATTCATGGTTTCATTTTTCAGAGCTCTTGCTGATTTGAGATCCAGCTTTTTTTTTTTTTTTTAACAAAAAAACTTTTTGCTATGTATCTCCAGAGTAACCAAGATTAACTGATTTTTACAAAGCTTCTTGTATTTGCAGACTTCATATACGTAGATGGAAACTTATCATTGAATGATTCCCAGTCCTACAATTTTTCACAGAATCACAGAATGTCAGGGATTGGAAGGGACCTCGAAAGATCATCTAGTCCAATCCCCCTGCCGGAGCAGGAACCTAAATGAGATCACATAGAAAGGCGCCCAGGCGGGTTTTGAATGTCTCCAGAGAAGGAGACTCCACAACCTAATTTTTCTCTCAGAAATCATCTTTACAGATTGAAGAAATATTATTTTTGATAGAGGAAGGAACAGACTGATCGTCTACTAAAAGCAACTTAAGCCAGGGAACATTGCAGTTTTATTGATACCATGTGATTGATATCATGGTAATCAATACATTAGAAAAATTACTAATACATATTTATTAATTTAGTAAACAAAATACAGAACATCAGACATAATACTGGGAAACAATATCCAATATGTTAAAGAAATAACTGCTCAATACTCATTTTTCAATGATACAAAAATATTGCGTCATATTTTCTACTGAAAGACAAAAAAAATCAGTTTCCTTAATATTTTCCATCAAAATGAGTCCAAAAAATGAGCAGTTTGACTCAGTAACTCAGAAACCATTAGAGTCAGTCTGTGCAACAAAGTTATTTCCTTAGCCTCTCTGGCTGCTTTAATACCAATGATAACTATTATTTGCTATTACTAATTTCATATAAGCTCAAAAATTCTCCTTTTCTTTCTGTTTTCTCCTTTAGTTTCTTAAGATCATTATGACTTTCCTGAATTCTTTCACAATGCTTGCAGCCTAATTTTCAACCAAGTGCTGTAAGTGCCCCTTTAAATATGCCACAAGACTTTTTGTTAAGTTATCCCTAAAGATTAGACTGTGTATTCGGCTAGCAAATTCTAATAGCTCCAAATAATATCTCACGAGGAAAGTAGTATGACTAACTGGAGCTCAAAGCAATGTTTGTTTTGAAGGTTAACTCCTAGAGACACGTGGGCTGACATGTTCCCATCGTACTTGCATCTGTGCCAATAGTTGAATGAGTTAAATGGAGAAAAAAAAAGAGAGAAGATTATAGGAGAAAAAAGAAAAATACTGATAGAATAAACAACTTAACATTTTATTAAATTTTTTGCATCTTACAAATTAAGCAATTAGAATAAAACTAATTATCTAACTAATACCTCTGATTAAGACACCTTACCGTTAACACTAAGCACCATACTAACAGAGGAGTATCCTATGGTATTCCGGGCAACACATTCATATCGACCTTCATCAGCTGTTCCAACATCACGAATGGTAAGAAATCCCTCTGGACTAACGTGAAATTTTCCACTCTCAGTTACTTGTACTCCATCCTGCAGCAAAGCACAATGTTTAGTTATTCTAAACACTCTTTGTTTCCAAGCCTGAATTTTTTTCTTCTTTTTCTCTTTTATTTTTACATTTTATTTATATTTCTGTTTTGCATGCCAGGATAATAGTCAAATGGATTTATCACAGAATGACAGAATCACAGAATGTTAGAGATTGGAAGGGACCTCGAAAGATCACCTAGTCCAGCCACCCTGCCAGAGCAGGATCACCTACAGCAGGTCACACAGGAACGCGTCCAGGTGGGTTTTGAATGTCTCCAGAGAAGGAGACTCCACAACCTCCCTGGGAAGCCTGTTCCAGTGCTCTGTCACCCTCACAGTGAAAAAGCTTTTCCTTATGTTTACATGGAACCTCGTATGCTCCAGCTTGCACCCACTGCCCCTTGTCCTACCATTGGACATCACTGAGAAGAGCCTGGCTCCATCTCCCTGACATTCGTCCTTTACATATTTATAAACATTAATGAGGTCACCCCTCAGTCTCCTCTTCTCCAAACTAAAGAGACCCAGCTCCCTCAGCCTTTCCTCATAAGGAATTTAGATAAACTTATATAAAAAACTCACACACTGTTATGTCGACAGGAGGACTTGCATGCACTTCTAAATTGTACAGTGTATTTATTTATTTTAAAAGTACTCATTATTATAAATCCAAATATTTTAATAGTTATAGGTCCTCACCACATAAAATTTAAGACCTGAAAATAAGATAGCTCTTCTTGGGGACATATATATCTGATTTTACTCAAAATTTACCAATTAAAAAAGCTTTATATGTATCAAGACTTTATGTGCTATGCATTTAGAAGCTATTTAAAGTACATTAAAGTACATTTTCTAATGCTGTATAATTGAAGAGAAGAAGATAATCAGGAAAATTGAAGACCAATATTAGCAACCTATTAATCCACCAGTTACTCTGCTAATAACTCTAACTAATAGTTTGATACAACAATTATTGCAGAAATGGAAATCAAAGCCACAGAGAGGTCACCAAAGAGTTACTGAAACACATCCTGGTTGAAGTGTCAACATAACAGTGTCAAAGGGCTCAGCAATACAGTATTTTTTATTGCTTTATATCTATAAACATTGAAAGTGTGAATACTAATAGGATATTCACACAGAACTGTCAGTACCTTATTCCATGTAATCACTGGCTCCGGCTCTCCTTGAGCACTGCATGGGATCTGCACATTTGTGCCAACCTCCACTGTCATGTCACTTGGAACACTGGCAAATACAGGGGTCACTAAAAAACAAATTATACATTGACAAGGTATGAAATGCAACTTGTGCAAAAGATGATCTAAACCGAGGTCAGCAGTGTTTAGATTTTCCAGTTACCCAACATTTCTTAATCTATAACCCTATTGTGTCTGCAAGTTTTTAGTCACTTCTGTTTGTCCTGACATAAAATTCTTTATTCTTTCAGGTTTTTTAGTACTTAGGATTTTTAAGTACTCCTAACAAAACAGGCTAGTAGTTGCCAAAAACGTGTTCCATAAATTAAAAGCTCTGAAAAAAAATTTTTGTGAATAGCTAAATCTGAACAAAGTGACCAGAATGAATATCCCATCAACTTCTGTCAATTTTTTACATTTTAATTTTTTTTAATAGCAACAACAGAGACAACAAAAGCAAAACTTTCCTCAACTCATTCAGCTGTGATTCTCCCAGCCCAACTTCTGAGGTGCTAAGCCTTCAAAGAGCTCCTCCCTACTGACACCAATGAGCCCCAGGCCTTAAAACATCAAAAAATCACCATCACTTTTAAGGACACTGTAACCTAAATGCAGTGTGAAGAAAATGAATGCATTTTTTTAATCCTAATTTCCTTCAAATGCAGATTGACATCCAGCACTCAGATATCATCATGAGAAGCACAGACAAGATTAGGAAGACATTAAGAACCGTATTTCTGCTGTAACATGTCAGTATTTTAGGGGGAGCGGCAGGGGGTTGTGCTTTTACAGAGAAATATGTGGCCACACAGCACACATTTATACTAGCAACCAAATCTGGCTCTGGTGTTAAATTGTTTGTATGCAAATGGCTATCAAGGACCAGAAACCATTTCAAACAAGGCATCCAGAGGCAGGTGTCCAGCACTGGGAGGCAAGAGAGTCTGCCTCTGTGCATATGAGCCACATCATGCAGCAAACACACCTGGACCATTTATCTGTATTCACTAATACAGATTTAACCACAGGGACTACTGACTAGACATTCCTCAGATGAACAGTCCTTTTGTTAGAAGCCCAGAAGAAAAAGCTTTCTTGCACAATCGAAAATAGCATTGCAATGAATGTATGGAGAGCTCCAATTTCAGGCTGCATATGCAGCCTTCAGTTTTCCATTTACTATCTTTTGGTGATCTGATTCTGCAATTTCAGTTACACAAAAATAATTTTATTAAACTTTACTCAAGTTCAGTGAAGTCTCACACAGCGGGAAGGCTACAATTTTTTTTTTAAATTGAGTTATGTTTCATGGAATTTTAGTCAACAATTTTGTATAAGTGAAAGAAAAAATCTTGATTGTGACAAATCAATCTCCCAGTACTACTCTTAACTACAAAAAAAAAAATCAATGGATTTTTTTTTTCGGACAAACTTCTAAGCTGAGGAAGACACTTGAGTCCCTTTCACTAAAATACTGTTTGAAATGAGGTCACTACTAGGAAATGCTTTGAATCAAATGTTTAATCTCCTTGAATTTAGTTAAACACCAAAGTACCTAACTAAATTATAAATATTAATATTATTCTAATTAATACTAGAAGTAGCTTACTTAGAATTTACTTGAAGAAAAGCATAAGAATATGGTGTAGAGTTTTTTTTATGTGTCTGTTTATTTTAACTATAAGGAATGACTTTTCATTGTGAAGGTCATTCTGCTGTTGTAAAACAAAGTGTTCTGTTTCTGGACATCAAAACATTATGTTAATAATACTATTTAGTTGGCAGCATAAAATCTTATAAGAAACTAGTCTTTTCACAAACCAAAATATTTTCCCAAGCATAGGAATACTGTCATCCTGAAAGCAAACCTTCATTCTTTGCAAAAAAGAGTAAATCAGATAATCCCCTCTCACAGGAAACAAACTATTCTAAAGGAATATACTCTCTACAAATACTGTTAAGTATCCATATAGCTTATTTATTAAAAAAACACCTGGAAGCCAAAAATAGATACACTCAGAAATAATGATCAGAAAAGTGAAATGCTAGCAACTCCCTGAACAGCATTTTTTTAAAACAATAAAATATATAGCCTCATTCTAACAAGTTTTTATCAAAAAAGGCCACGTTTGGTTAGTTCTAAGCTTATGTAGTCTTTGATTGACTTTGAACAAAGTCTGTCAGGGCACACTGTTCCACATGCTCAATTTATAAAAATGAAGAAAACACTTTATAATTCAAAACCAACAACTTAGAATCATTGTAAAAGACAGCCAAAGTCCTGAAGAAAAACCCAAGCACTATTCAAGCTCTGTTTCAAAAGCTTTTGTAATTATAAACAAAGATAAACCACTTCATATTAACATTTTGTGGCATCAAAAAGAATGAATTCTCAATCTTATATTTTAGAAAAAAAAATAATATCAAACACCATACTAGTATTTTAATGTAAGCTTAATTTTTTTTTTCAACGGTGGTACATGGAGAACACACCTCTGGGCTGTACGGTCAGGTATACGACAATTCGTTGAGAACCAATAATGTTGACAGCTTGGCATTCATATTGTCCTTGGTCATGCAGAGCAACCCTGGAAATCCTTAGGGTTCCAGAGGATAGAACTAAGTGTCTCCTGTCAACAGACAACTGGCCTCCTGAAACACAGAGCAACAGTATTAGGTATTTATAGCAGTGCAGAAAAGGTCCCTTTGTGTCAGAAAAAGGGAAATCCAGAAGATTTTAAATTTGATAAAACATTGAGAAAAATTGAAGTATCTTAAAAAAAAAAGCTTAGAATCTTTACTTCTGAGGAGATAAACACACAAAGCAAACAAAACATACATACGCATACAATCATAATCCTGATCTCTTCTCTGTTTGTGGTAGAAATAAATAGTTTCATTTAAGGAGCATGATAAAGCATCCAAATGAGAAGGCATCATAAGTACACCACCACCAGGTACTACGGTTCATTTCATATTATTGCCATATGTGTAAGACACAATTAATCTGATCTGCCTAGACCATCTAGAAAATCCATAGAAAAATACATACAGTCCTGAAAAAATGGAATAGAATAAAAAGTAAACAAAAGGCACATCAGTGTCTGTACCCTGTTCTTCCTGTCTGGACATTTCATTTGGTTGGAGCATCTTGGTAGAGGGAGAAACATGGACATTATCAGCATCAAAATGATTAAAAATTAGTTAAAAAATCTGCTTTATCTACCATAATTTAGAATTTCCTAAGGGTTGTTTTGCCTACTAGAGCTTTTTCATTTGATTCAACTGGAATATTTCCCTACTGATAAAACATCCACTATAATATTTCTTCCCACTGGATTTGGCTTAATGCCTTTACAGCCACAACCTGATAAAACAGTCAGCAGAGTGCATCCCAGTGTTCCTGCCAATGCGTACTGAGTGACAGAAATGCAGTTATACTGATGTCGGTTACAGGTTGGACTGTTCTGGTTTCTGAAGAGAGCAGATCCCACCTGATTTCAGATCTCCAGTTAATGACAGTCATCTCCATTTCTTCTGCAGTAAACTGGTAGTGACAGGTATTGCCATATGTGATTTGTCTCATATTTCTTGAACACTTATTACTAGGAATCTATTATGGAGACATATATTTTAGGGACTCTCTTTTACTGCATAAAGAAAAATGCTTGGGCAGCTAGCTTCTGTGGGACACCTTGCCTTTTCTGCCTAAAGCAGAAAGAGATGAGTCCTGTTTCCTTCAGAGACTGAAGCATCTAAACAAATACATGCAATTCCTTCCAGTGCATGAGTGATTCCAAAATGACACTTAAACTATTCTAGTAGTTTAAAAGTAAAAACAGAACATGCTTACCTCCTTTAGTCCAGGCAATAACGGGCTGGGGATAGCCTTGTGCTTCACAAGGGAAGTCAACGGTTTGTCCCTCAATCACTGTTTTGTCTTGAGGAGTGACAGTAAACTGAGGTAGAGCTACAGAAGAGAAAACAAACTGGTTAAAAACAAAACAAAACAAAACAAAACAAAACAAAACAAAACAAAACAAAACCAAACCGACAAACTGAAAAATGCACAACTGTTTGAAATTGTGTACAGTTTCCTGTGTGACTTGAATAGCTCATATTGGTGGGAAAAGAGGTGCTAACGGGACTCTGTTATATTTTGACCACTATAGGGTAGAGAGTTAGGGCAGCCACTTATGCAACAGGAACATCTACCCCACAACCTGGCCTTGGTGTCAATGAAGGTCTCTGGGATCTACTGCCATAAAAAAACATGAGGTACAGTAAGACTTGTAGAGTCAAACACAGAGTGTTCCATGTATTAAAAACACCA
>NW_010286493.1:24641-55217 GCF_000700745.2 Antrostomus carolinensis
AGAAAATGCAATGTAGTCAAAACCATCCTGACTTGCTTCTTTGCTTCTTTACAAAAAGGAAAGCAATGAGTGGAGTGTGGGCCGGTTCCTGCAGTAACATCATGGTATTATCAGCATGAGGAGGAATTTTTTTCAGTTCTCAAAACACAATCATCCATTAGTGAATGATAAGTGAAAAAACTACATGGACAAGTTGTTATGTATAACTTTAAAAACTGTACTCATTAACAAAGCATTTACAATCTAAACTGTTTGCCAAGTAGAGATCTTAATATGAGAACAGAAACAAACTTAAATTTAAAAGTTACTCAAAAACTTTTGCAAATAAAAGTTTCAGTGTTAAAACATTTGCAAAAAATTGTCTCCATCTATATAGGAAGCTTTCTGACATACTGTTCACAAAATACTTCATATTCATGCAACTGACATACAATACCAAATTACTATGATCACAGTAAGTCAGAGTACTTTGACTTCTGTTTTGCAGAAAAGCTATGCTAACGTCTCAGCTGGCAGAGTGACAGTTTCCATGAAACACAGGAGAAAATGTACCCACATCCACTCAAGTGTTTAAAAAAGAAAGGCAGCACAGATATCTACTTGAAACTCCATTTCTAGTACTGCAGCACAAATTACAATTTCTAGGATTACTACTTGTTACAGAAAACATTCAGTCCCTCGCAGACTGGACACTGTATGCTTATTCCTATAGGCAAACAAAAGGTATAATAAGAAGTACACATTTCAAAATACCAATGATTAACTTCTGAGAATAATCAATAAAACTTAAATTTCATAGAATTAGTATATAATATATACTCTGAGTGAAATGTATAGCAACTTTCCTATGGACTACACTACAAGGGTAATTAACAGAAAAATTTCTTATGATTTTAGTTCATCTCTGACAATTCAGAAAAAACCTACACAATTTGAAGCGATATACTCTTCCTAATATGTTTCCCAGCATGTCACTCCTAGTTTAATGTTACTCACCTTGGACTATGATGTACGCGGTCGCATGGATATTGTCTATGCTGTTAGTTGCAAAACAGGTATACTCGCCACTGTCCTCCTGCTTCACATTTTGTATGTAAAGTCCTCCTGATGGAGTTATTGTGATGCGAGGGTCACTTGGTAAAGGGGTTCTGTCACCTTTGGTCCAGGTAATTCGTGGCTGAGGGTGCCCGGCTGCGCTGCACTCCAAGGTAACACTCTCTCCAACTAGTACTTCGGTGTTTTGTGGGTGAATCACAAAACTAGGCCGGGCTGTGAGAAGAGAGTAATGTCTAAATATGACACTTAGCTCACATAGCACTACTTCAGCTTAATATTGCAATAGTTTGGGGAATATAGGGGGTTTTTAACAGCTCTGTTTCAACATACTGCTAATCTTAATGCAAACTGCCTCACTTTAAGCCTAATCTAGCTGCAGATATTTATGAATATCAGTAGATCAAAAATAAAAGCTCATATAATTGCACTGATGTTTTTTCTTAAGTCCCATTAAAACAATTTTCAAACATTTCCTTCTCATATGCTGATCTTTGCAACAGCCTCTTTTCCTAACCCTTCTACAAATAGCCTACACAACTACCATCAGAATTGCATACCACAATGGAGTTATTAATTAACTGGTTGATTTTTATTTTTGTTCCAGGGATATTATACCTTCATGATCTAGCTCTTAAGATGCCCTAGCACAAGAAATCTCCATGTCAAGAACATACAAGAGCCAAGGCATCTTATTTTTAGCAATCTTATTATCAAAATAATTCTCCATCTGAATGTAAAAATCAGACATGACATTCTTTACCTGGTGACTCAAAGTATCTAAGAGTAACTTCCTGAGTTTTCACTTCTCCAGCCACGTTTTTTGCCATGCACTGGTAAATGCCTTGGTCTGTTTCTTGAGTATTCTGAATCATTAATGTGCCATCATCTAGTAAGTTTAGACGGGAATCTTCTTTCATACTGAGCTCATTACTGTGAAGAAAAGAATCTGCTGGAGTTAAACCTTTAAATCACAAGCACAGAAAACTACCAAATAATAAAATCCAAAATATATTACCCAAAATAACTTGGGGGAAAAATAAGGTTTTACCGTGTGAAGCAAAATAATAAAACTTTTCGTTTTCTCCTTAAGAGGAAAAACAAAAAAATGAACCATTTTTTCATATGCAAGTATTACATCTTCAAAATGAAAAGATAAAATACTTTTATGAGTAAATGCAGGGAAAAAAGTTAACAAAACATATATAACTGGCCTCATTTTTTTTTAAGGCTGTTCTAACAGTCAAATCAATTTAAAATGTTTCCGCTGGAAGTATATCACGTAAGTTCAACACTCAATATACTTTCTACTAGGAGAGGGGTTAGTTGCTATAAAACCATCTTTGTGCCAACTTCTGTCTGGATTGCTCGAGGAGCACTAATGAGCCTGATTAGAATGTGTATTGGCCTGAAATATAAGTTCAGATCAGGTCTTCAGGCTATGTCATGGATACATTTCTGTGATATTAACTAAGAACGGTTACGAGTTTTATTAAAGGAACTGTTTCTCACTCCATCCCTCACTACATGATGAAGAAAGCACAGATGAGGGATGAGATCCCACCTCCTATGTACAAAACCCAGCCTGACTGCTGATCTATTCAACATACTGCTCAATGGCTTTTGACTGAAATCTTGCCATATTCAACTACCTTGCAAAGAGCTTTGCTCTCATTCATGCAACCAGGAAACAAGCCAGAGTCAATAATCCCACACCTCAAGGTCAAATTTCTTCCTAAAACTCTTTCATATGTGTATTCTGAATACATGTTTTCTTTGTTTATTATGAAAAGTACATGAGCCAAAGAAAATTTTAATGAAATAATTATACCATACAAGTTCTGTTCTTGACATACTCCATAAACGCTGTATCCTTGCTGCACATGGGGTTCTTACTGACATCAGCACAAAGTTACAGAATCAGGACTCTACATTGTTCCATTTTATCAGCAACTAACAGACTAAAATGATTCATTTGCTAATATAAAATGTGAGGGAATTTATCTTCCAGATCAGGTTTTCCATTTGCATAAAAGCATTATTAAGCCAAAGTCAGAATAAACTAGTGGTAAACTCACAATTCATGTGTCCATCATAAATTAACATCAGTTTAAGGGAGGCAACATGCTGCCATGTGGCTGGTTCAGCCGTGCTGTGCCCGCACTGCTGGACAGAGCCAGGCTCTGGGCAGAGCTCAGGCAGCCACTTTGCAGCAGGTTGGCCCTTGGGCTGCTGAAAGATGAATGTCCTTTATAGGCCCTTCCCTCCATCCCCAAAGCAGTGAGGAGAAGCAATGCAGCAGGTTGCCGAGAGGACTTGTACCACCTCCATCCTTGGAGGTTTTAAGACCCAACCGGATAAAGCAACCTGGTATGATCTTGTTTTGAGCAGGGGACTGCACTGGAGACCTGAGATCCTCTCCAGTTTGAATTACCTTACAATCCTGTGACACATGCGCTTGCCTGCCCTCCATGTACTGGTCTGGGGAGCCTGGAAATTGATATACCACCCTTCTTCTGG
Source organism: Antrostomus carolinensis (assembly GCF_000700745.2). Lineage (NCBI taxonomy): Eukaryota > Metazoa > Chordata > Aves > Caprimulgiformes > Caprimulgidae > Antrostomus > Antrostomus carolinensis. Next base: position 28,215 of record NW_010286493.1, read on the forward strand.
GAGGGAGCTACATCTTAGAGGAAAGCTGTCTCTGAGGAGCTGGGGCTTAAGAAGTTCTCCTCTGAAACCTAACTCTTATCCAGCTGGAGTAATTTTAAAAAGTAGCTTTAGCTCTGTGTCAAAATGTAATGCAAACAGACCTGCACAGAATATGCAGACAGTAGCTAAACCCACAGACTGCATGTGCAACACATCCATATTGGATTGCCTGGAACTTGCATACAAATGATTTACAGTTTTACAGGTGTGGGCAACTTTGCAGGTATAACTACAGTTTAAAATCTTACCAATAGTATTATAGTCCTAAATTAATCTTTTCTAAATTTATCAGCTCTTAAGTGTTTAGAATTACTAATAAAACAGATCTGGGCCATTATTATTTCATATACTTCTTTTAATTATACTACGTTTCTGCTGTAACTATTCCATATATTAGCAAGTAAGGTGTGTGGACATGCACCCAGAAATGTACACACACCCAGACAAACATACTTATATCAAGTTTCTCTCTTCCTCTTTTAAACTTACTTGTTTCGAAGCCAGATTATTTCTGGTTTAGGATTGCCTTCAGCTCTGCAAGTGAAGTACACTGTATTCCCTGAGGTAACATCCACATCCTGAGGCTCTGATGTAATTCTTGGCCTCTCTGCATCAACAATTAAACATATAAGGAACTTTTACTTGTTTTAAAACTACTAAAGAATGGTAAATAAAAAAATTTCTGTACACCTTGTAGAAAAAGCTTTTTCACAAATGTTTTAATTTAAAATATTTATACACTTAATCAGGATTGAACACACTCTTCCCCACGCAAAAGTGACTGTGGGCTTTCTGGTGTCCTCCATTGTTCCTTAGGTCCTTTTAGCAGAATGGAAACGGATTGTGCAAATTTTTATCAGGTTCTAAAGTAGCTCTTTTATTTATTTGAACAGAGGCTCAATTTGCTTATGAAGGAAAAACTTTAAAGCAGCAAGCACAAGTACCATTTAAAATAACTTCCTCTAGATAAATATCAGTGCCTAAACTGCCTCCTACAGAATAATTTGTCCAGTTTGCTTCCTGTAATTTCCATATTGAGGCTCCTTAGATGTGCTGAAAGCCAGTAGGATGCCATGTGAACTATTCTTGCACCAAATCCCCTTTTTACTATCTTTGTCAAGAACCCTCTAGATGCTTATGGTCTTATTCTCATGATCAGAATTATATTCAACACATAACCAAAAGAACAATTTACTTATTTTGTATCTTCACCTCATCAACGTGGCTGGGTGGGGAAATGCCCATTGCGTGATGAGAAATCTGTATTTTGGCTTCAGAACAGGAGAGGTGCTGAGGCTGAGCCCCGGGATGCCCATGGGGCACAGTCTGTACACTCCTAGGCTGAAGGAGTACAGATGAATAAAAGAATTATCAAAAAAGTGCTTATTCATTAATCCTTCAGTGACACAATTTCAGTGCTTGTGCAGGGCACTCCTTGTAAGTACAGCTGAGTAAAAAATAAATCCAACCCCAATTCCCATAATATCAACAAGAGTTTTAACAATCAGGTTGTGAAATCAAGAGCAATTCTGTATGCCTTCTTTCTTTCCCTTCCCTTGTACAACAGGGAACAAAGGACACCAAACAATGTTAACATAACACCAAAGACCCTAGCTGAGAATCCTTTTATGATCAAAACTGAAATATAAAAAGGAAAAATCTTTCTGAATAATCACATTTAGTTCCTCAAGGAGAAATTTCAAACACGGCCATATTTGTTTCATTAAAGATAAGCTGAGGGGTAAAAGCAATCAGTTCTGTCAGAAGCAGACAAAAACTGAGAAGGAACAGAGAGACTTCTGGAAATAACTAATGCAGTCTGGGTACATTTAACACATTAAAGATGCCAGCAGGAAGTGGCAAACCCACCACAGTTAAGTTCTTCTGGTGTTATCGTGGCCACTGATCTTCCCTGGATCCTTCGTGGATACTCACAGGTAGCTGCTGCTTGAGCATTACCCGACTCTGCATACGTCTTCAACAGCTCTGCCAGCCACAGGATTTCACAGTCACAGTGAAGAGCGTTTGAATCCAAACGCCTGCACAAAAAAAACCAGCAGCCACAACACTTGTTAGCAAGCTCCGTCTATTTAGCTAGGATAAAAATGGTTCTGCAACATTAACAGCACCTTTTTCTGTTAATAGACATGAGGGGCAATCTGGAATACAGGTGATGGTCTCTTACTTATATGCATTTTGGTTGTATTTACTACAAAAATGCATATTATTTTTACTGCATGGGTTGGACTGTGTTCAACATAGCAACATTTCTTCTTTAACCCCAGCATTCTGTGACTAAATCAGGTTTTATTTAGATGTTATACAAACTTTGCTTAAGTAAGGAACTCAGACCATTCTCTTCACTTTTTTTTTTCCCTGTTTAATACTTATTACTGTAGTACCTCCATAGCTAACCTGTCATTTTTACAACTTCTCATTTTGCTGATCAGGCAACTGAGACAAAGACCCACAGTTTTACTTAAGCGTTGAGCTCTTGTTGAGTTCAGTGGGTCAGTAACTTTGTAAAACACCTGCCTGTCACAGATAACAAGAACCTATAAATTTTGTTGACTTTATTTCCAGTGGTGGAGGGCCCTGTTACTGTGTGGAGCACTGCACTTGCTGGTGGAGGGCCCTGCAGGGAAAAAAAAACAACCAACCAACCAACCAAAACCCATTAAATACAGAAATCTGTACCATTAAATAGATCTATATTTAAATTGGAATAAAGTTGCATGGCTAAGCAACCTCAGTTTAGTTTGTCTTTGGGGGTAGTAAACTTTTTGATAATTTTGTCTTTTAATATTTTTTTAACCTCTTGCACAAAGGCACTGATTTTTTTTATTCTCTGCTTTCCTACGAAAAGCAGGCAAGATCAAGGGAAAATATTTTACAAGCTACTGTACAAATGTCTCGTAGTACATCAGATGTTACTGGTAGAATTTAAGTCTGGAACATGAAAGTCATTATGTGACCTTTAGGAATAAGCTGTCTCACATCAGAAGACACCAGCTCAGTCTAGCACAGTACCCTGTTCCACTAATAGCCACTAAACTTCCCTTTACCTAAGCATTATGTGAAAAAGCATCTTTTTCTGTTCACTTGAACTCTTCAGGACTTTAAGGGAGGTATGTGTGAAGCAGCTGCTATTCGAAGGTGCATTCAGCATCAGAATTTACTTTATTCTGCCTTTCACCCACAGTTAAAGGTACAGTTTCACAATTGTCTTAAACCAGCAGCACCATCTTTTTGCTGTTTCCTTTGCAATCTCTCTTCCTGGTAGTTAGTGCTGCGACTCACTGCAGAGCACACCCTGAGCAGCCCTCCTGGAAAGGAGGGTATGAATGCATGACTGCCTTCCTCAAAAAGGCAGTCTTTGATAATTTAAAGAATGTTTATCCTAGATCAATGGAGATCCAAAGTGAGGGACAGAAAACTTTCTGAAAAGCATCTTACTATGGCACTCTTATCAAGATACAGTTTTCAAATACTACTGAGGGACTAAAAAGCCTCTAACTTTCCAAATGAATGGCATTTCAAGAACTGGCTTCTGGAGTGGCTTTTGAAAGTAAGACTTACATTCTTACACCAAGTACCTTTTTATAACCACCTTTTTATCATCAGATAAGGACAAGTAAAACAATGAAAATACCAAAACAAACATTGAAAGCGATCATAGAAGGATCATCCAGTAAAACATAGAGAAGAGGGGAAAAAACAAACAAACAAACAAACACAAACAAACCAAAGAAGGAGCTGTGCATATTATTTGGTCTGCAAAGCAAGACCATGTGATTACAAATAATTCCAAGACAGCAAACAAAAGGATTTAGTCAGTCACCAAAAATGATAGGATAAGAAGTAACGGTCTTAATCTGTGTACATAAACAAATGGAATACAGCTTAGGAAAAAATATTTAATATTTGAAAAAAATTACACAATGAAAGGCATTTTCAAGAAAGATAAATATTGCAAGAGGAGGTACAGTATAATTAGATTATTTAAAATTTCTTTAGTTCAACAATAATTCAATTTACTTACAGTCTCTTCATAGATTCTAAGTGACTAAATGTTCCAGGAATCAAGTGAGCTATTCTGTTGTTATGCAAAAATCTGTTAAAAAGCATAGAAATATGCATGTAAAAAACCAGATTTGGACACATATTTATCTCATTTACATTCTTCTGAAAGTCCTTTAAGAGAAAGTAATTTTACAAAAATAAAATAAATTTAATCTTTTTCAGCTGCTATTTTTTAAGTAGCCTCTAAGGTGTATTTCGTGTGTCCATATGTGGAAAAAGAAACCATAAAAAGACAAAGTAACCAAAAAGAAGAGAGCTTATAAGCATTCAAATGAGAAACTAAAAAAAAAAAAAATTAAAAAAGAGTCATAATATAAATCTCCTACTTCTTAATTCATAACATTTATTACATTTATTTTAGGCCAAACATCAATCACAGCTCTTTGGGAAACAGTTTTGCAATGAAACGATATACCACAGGCATTACTCACTTCTGCATGCCTGTAAGGTCAGCCTGACCAAAGTGTTCTGGGCAAACATTACACAGTCGTTACAGCACAAAATTTAGATTAAAAATAATCAACGGAAATTATAAAAATATTATTTTCTAGTTTCAAACATTTTATTTAATTCAAACAAAGAAGCATGTTGACTCTTCTGAATCTTACCCCACGAAAAACAAACTTACAGTCTTTCAAGTTTTGGAAGATGGGTAAAGGATTCAGGTTCCAATGTTTCTATTTGATTAAAGTGCAGATACCTGAAAATACGTTAAACAAAAAGAAAAATACTGAAACAGTTTTCTTAATGAAGTTGAAATATTATAAAGCATTTTTTATTGTTTACACACTGTTTACACATCTAAATGATGATAGTGATGTAGAGGCTTAACTTTTTTTCTGTTATCTGAATCCTGTACTTGAATCTGAGAGACAAGATGTGACAAGCAAGAAGGGTTTGCAGTTCACTATATAGAGAGTGTGTATGCATGTGTATGTATCTGTACATGTATGTGCAAAAAATTGTTTGAAAACGTTTACTTTGGAGATTTTGGAAATACTATTTTGAACCTTCTTTTGCCAAGTCAAATTTCCATTATTATGCATACTTGAATAAATACATATGGAAAAAACCAAAATCATTGTTTTTTACAGGAAAATGTTGCAAGTTGTTTTGAAAAAAAATACAGTAGAATAACATTTTTAGTGGGCAACTGTTTTCATTGCTACCACATTGAATGAAAATTGCAAAAGATGCTGAGAAGTAACCTGTCCTATTCCATGAATCCTGGCATTTAAAGCTATGAATGCTCTCAAAAGCCAAAAAAATTCATAACATAAAAAAGCTTGATTGAATTGTTTTTAGACAAAGGGCTTCCGAGCCATCGGTGTACAGTTAACCACCACACTGTGCTCTGCTTGATGCTCTGTTGATGCTTATGTAAGCTATTAATATTACACAGCAACAAATACTACACAGCTGTTAATCCTGTAAAACTGAAAAAGTCCAAGGTAACAAGATAATTAACCAGATTATTAATCTGTAACTGATGTGAAAATGGACTGCAGAGGCAGGCTCCTTCCAGTCTTGACTACATTGTAGAGGTACTCCATAACCTTGCAGATGAGAAAACAAGAAGTCATTGATAAGACTTGCAGAAGGAACTGTGAAAATGATTTATAGACTTTGGATCCTAATTATATCCAAATGGATCCAAATCTAAAGTTTCCTATGATCTCTGACAAACTCAGGAACATCTGGAGAATGTGCACATATAGAAATCTCTGCAGGCTGAAGAATGAAAAAGCCTGTCATTTAAAAATAAAGATGAAATCTCAGACCCCCAGATCTCCTGAAAAAATCACTCCTTCAGCATGAAAAGGGAAAGGACACAAACTCCCTTGCACTGAAACACCGCATGTGCTCTACTCCCTGACCCGAGCCAAATGGTTGCCGCAGAGAGAGGAAAGCGGGAACAAGCAGCGAGCCCTGGAAGGCGCGTGCAGCAGAGAAGCCAGGCACGTGCCTGGCAGCCTCCCAGATCCCCCGCCAGCAGCAGCACGGCCCGAGCGCGAGCCAGCGAGCGATGCCAGGGAGCAATGAATGGGGACCACAGAAAAAGCCAATAAATCAGCACGGATGTGATCAGGCACATCAGAGTGTCAAGTCTGCTTACTGCCAGTGCAACGCGTGGCCACGAATTGTAGTGAGCATAGAGTATGATCCTGTTTGCATAAGGAAACAAGAAGTGCATAATCATGCTGTGCCTGCCAGTCTTCATCTCCCTTTTGACAATCCAGGCCAATTTCATCTAAATTAAAAAGACAGACATCCCAAAGGCAGATAGGTCCTGCAAGGTTCATTTCAATCACCAGCAGAGAGAAGAAGGACCTCAGTCAGGTCCACCCCTGTGGAAGGAGGGGCAGGATGGGGCTGAGGTCTGCCTCATGGGCAGGGCCTGGCTGTGAGATGGGAATGCACAGCTCCCAAGGAGTCAGGGCTCCATTTGCCCACCTTCCCAGCATCACCAGCAACTGGGAGAGGGCAAGGCAAGGTGGGGATCACTGCAGTGAAAGAGAACAGAGGGAAAAAACAGACACAACTATAGGGTTTGTTACTTCTTCTGAAGCATCTCTCATTTTGGAAAAAAAAATTACATTCACCACTTTGTGCCCACAGTGATTATTTTCCTTTTTAACTTTGTTAATTCTTCTTGCATTTTTACGATTCATGAGTACCTTGCAAATACATCTCCTTATCTTCCCAATAAACTAATCTCTTGTACTTCTTTGGCATTGACAAGGCAAGATTTGTATGTACAACTAATACCTATAACAGAGCAATAAATAAGGTTGGGAAAAACAGGCACACTGAGGTACTCAATTCCTTCTTCAGGTTCATGGATCAGAGGTGAGATTATCAAAAAGAGAAAAAAGGAGGACATCTGTCTCAAATGGTTTACGTGATGTATACATCATTAAACACAAAGCAACAGCTCATAACTGCTGTTCAGTATTCAGGTCTACTACAATTACAGATGTAAATAATAGTTCATATGCCTGAAAACTCATCTTGTTTTTCCAACCAAATTAATTAGCCTAATTAAAACAATACTTCTGTTCTAAACCTTGCCTTGTTTACAATCTCAGATCATCACAGATACAAGTACAATAATTCAGGCACTGAAGCACATTATAACAGTTAACTTTATCTCATCAGAAATCATGCTGCCTCAAAAAAATCAAATCATGAAGTCCAATTGGAAAATACTCTTAACTGCTTCATATGACAAGTTATTTGGGTTTTGTTGGTCTTTCAGTTATGACCTCAAAAAAGTCCTTAGCAACTTGTCAGGCAATTTATGAACAGAATAAGGTGTTAAATGTGTGGACAAAGTGATTAGCAACAAGTTTAATTCTAAAAAAAATAGATGCAGAAATAATTTTGAATTATAAGTCTGCAATGAAAACAATTAAAAATCCTTGGCTTTACCACCTACACTTCAATCACATTTTATCACTTAGGTTTATTGCTTACATTCTGTTCTTGTATGAAGCACATTAATGATTTTTTAAAGGATTTTTAATATTTTAAATAATATGAAAATTTCTTGGGCTGGAAACTCACTTTAAAGGTAATGATATTCATGAAATATTCTCACATTGATACATCTTTATAGACCTCTTTTAAGTTCAGAGCATAACATGCTCTTAAAAAAAGTAGTATGATGTAATGAATTTGATATTAAATAGACTTTTATAATGGAAATTAAAAGAAAAAGCATGCAAGAGTGATTTTTAAAAATTTCTGTGTCTTCCTTTTTTAATTCTGAATTCATTACCAAGGATGAAACAGAAGGAAAGGAAATACTTAAAGAAAAAAAAAGCCCAAGCCAAACACACCTACAGGAAGATAAAGATTTGATCAAATAAGCATGGTATAGATTTTCTCTTTGTTATAATTAACCTTGGAGTATGAACATGTAGAGTGAAATTCAGTCCCAGTGGCATTTTTTCACAGCACTGAATTTAAGATTACCCTCTGTAGCAATATATTTGTAGAGGATTACTTTTATCATATATGCCAATTGTTCATTTCTATTAGTATCTCCACATCTTTGGGGAAGTAATTCTGCAGAGTAGAGCAGAAGTACCACAAAATCTATGTTCTGAATATTTAAATAGCATGTTTGCCATTTTGATTATTTGAAAGAGAATGAACAAATTTATTTTTCCCACATCTATCCAAGAACTTTTCCTGTCCAGGGCTCTGAAAAGGAGTAACAGGTTTAAACCCCAAGGAAAAAGATTGAAATTAGATGTTACAGTAACAGTATAAAATACTGGAGCAGGATACATAAAAAGATTACGGAATCCTCTCTTTAAAGAGTTTTAAAATAAGGCTAGATAAATATCTGTTTCCAGCTATCTAGGTTAGATGCCCCAGCTGATCTTATTTTAGAATAATAAGGATATACTTCTAGAGACCCGGGTTTGTTTGTTTGGTGGTTCTTTAATTAATTAATTCTCTTTCATTATTCCTCACTATAGGTATTTTTAGCAGCAATGAGACTTTAATCAGGCTCCACTGTGTCAAATGTACATAACTGCTCACATGCATTTATGCAAAAAGACAAGAATGCTTTATAAAATAAAACTTAAAAAAAAATTCATAGCAACATTTAAAAGCTACTGATATTTGAATTGAGGGAAATAAAATTAAGGTAACAAGCTGCATCACTATATGTAAGACAACATTTTTATCTATTAATTTCCCCCAAAATATGCATATATCTACACAAACTACAGCATAACTGTAATCATGGAATCATAGAATCATAGAATAGTTTGGTTCAAAAAGACCGTTACAATCACCTAGTCCAACCGTAAACCTAGTATTGCCAAGTTCAGCACTAAAGTATGTCCCCAAGTACCACATCTACACATCCTTTAAATACCTCCAGGGATGGTGACTCCACCACTTCCTGGGCAGCCTTTTCCAATGCTTGACAATCCCTTCAGTGAAGAATTTTTTTCCTATTATCCATCCTAAACCTTCCTTGGCACAACTTAAGGCGATTCCCTCTTGTTCTATCACTTGTTATTTGGGGGAAGAGACCAACACCCACCTCACTACACCCTCCTTTCAGGTAGTTGTAAGAGGGCAAAAAGGTCTCCCCTCAGCCTCCTCTTCTCCAGACTAAACAATCCCAGTTCCCTCAGCTGCTCCTCGTAAGACCTGTGCTCTAGACCCTTCACCAGCTTCGTTGCCCTTCTTTGGACACGCTCCAGTGCCTCAATGTCCTTCTTGTAGTGAGGGGCTCAAAACTGAACACAGCACTCGAGGCGTGGCCTCACCAGTGCTGAGTACAGGGGGACAATTATTTCTCTGGTCCTGCTGGACACACTATTCCTGATACAGGCCAGGATGCCATTGGCCCTCTTGGCCACCTGTGCACACTGCTGGCTCATGTTCAGCCAGCTGTCGACCAACACCTCCAGGTCCTTTTCTGACAGGCAGCTCTCCAGTCACTCCTCCCCAAGCCTGTAGCGTTGCATGGAGTTGGTGTGACCCACGTGCAGAACCTGGCACTTGGCCTAGTTAAACCTCATACAATTACCTTGGCCCATGGATCCAGCCTTCCAGATCCCTTTGCAGAGCCTTTGCAGAGATCAACGCTCCTGCCCAGCTTGGTGTCATCTGCAAACTTACTGAGGGTGCACTCTATCCCCTCATCCGGAACATTGATAAAGATATTAAACAGAGGTGGCCCCAAAACTGAGCCCTGGGGAACAATAATAGCTTATAAAAAGAAAAATTAGTATGTTAATATGAAAGTTCAAAGAAAATTAATAATTAGGATTTCACTAAAATTAGGTAAACAGACTTAAAGAACTCCATTAGTTAAGGACTGCAGAGAACACTTTTTGTCCCTGATATATATAACTCTTAAGATGAGATTTCAAAAAATATAGTAGACATTTGGATGAAAATTATCGTAAAAACAAACACGCACATCTGGAAATAGAGTGCATTTAAGAGATCAATCTTGGGATCCAGATACAGCAAACTTGTGACCTCCCAAGCCACGTATTTGTGGCGTTCCAGGTGGGATTCAGTTGTCTGAGCACAGGCCTATAGAGGCACATAGCGGTTGTCTAAGCACAAGCATACAGGGGCAACTTTCATGCCTTTTGGGTGCTCTAGCTGCCTTCCAGCTGCTGCCCTGAAAAAATGCAAGTTTCCTGCCAGTTAATGTTGCATTTGCCAGACCCAAACATGTGTCTTGCAGATTCAAAAGGATCTAAACTGGTACTAAGTGGCTACTTTTCATCAGCTGACTTTCTCTCTTCATACCCTGCCATGGCTGAATTTAGGTGACAAAACATGTATGGCTTGGTGTGTTCAAGCATCTAAAACTGCCAAGCTATTTCAGAATTTACTCTAGCACAAGCAAGTTTCAAGATCTGATTCAAGTATCGTATTCACTTGGCAGAAATTTATGAAGAAAATATATCTCTACTACACATAAGCAGCTAAGAATTCTGTCACTGAGGTTTAAGCAGGATCTTGCCAGCAGCAGCAAATACTGTTTTTTTGCTTCCCTTATACATAAAACAGGCCTCCTAAATCAAACTATATTTACAGCTTATCTCAAAGAAAAAAACAACCAACCAACCAAAAAAATCCCAAACCCACTATCAGCTACATTCTGCTTCATTGGAGTACAAGAAATTGCTATGAATCAAGTCTTCTGAGATGTGGACTGCAGCATCTTCTTCTGAGAACTCTGCTAAGCTTTGAGAAGAGTATTTGTCTGAGTCAACACATCCAGTAGCAGAATGTATTTGATAACTTGAGACCATGGAAGCCTCAAATGCGGAAACATTGAACTGAGCAGCCAATACAGTCCCAAAATGAAATCTGAGGACTTGGAATTTGTTCACCATGACTAACTTTTGTCTTGTGAACACCAACTTTCTTCAAAGATAACGTGATAAAACAGATACTGTAGAGTCAGAACTTGTTTTTATGCTAAAGATGTATAAATGACAAATCACAGAATCATAGAACGGTTTGGGTTGGAAGGGACCTTAAAAATCAGCTAGTTACACCCCTGCTGCCATCAGCAGGGACACCTTCCACTAGATCAGGTTGCTCAAAGCCTCATCCAGCCTGGCCTTAAACACTCCCAGGGAGGGGGCATCCACAGCTTCTCTGGGCAACCTCTTCCAGTGTCTCACCACCCTCACAGGAAATAATTTATTCCTAATATCTAATGTAAACCTACCCTCTTCCAGTTTAAAGCCATTACCCCTTGTTCTATCACTACGTGACCTTGTAAAAAGTCCCTCCCCAGCCTTCCTGTAGCCCCTTCAGGTACTAGAAGGCTGCTAGAAGGTCTTCCTGGAGCCTTCTCTTCTCCAGGCTGAGCAGCCCCAACTCTCTCAGCCTGTCCTCATAGGAGAGGCGCTCCAGCCCTCGGATCATCTGCGTGGCCTCCTCTGGACTTGCTCCAGTAGGTCCATGTCTTTCTTATGTTGGGGGCTCCAGAACTGGACACAGTACTCCAGGTGGGGTCTCATGAGAGCACAGTAGAGGGGCAGAATCACCTCCCTCGACCTGCTGACCACACTTCTCTTGATGCAGCCCAGGATACAGGTGGCCTTCTGGGCTACGAGCACACATTGCTGGCTCATATTGAGCTTCTCCTCCGCCAGTACCCCCAGGGCCTTCTCCTCAGGGCTGGTCTTGATCCATTCCCCACCCAGTCTGTATTTATGCTTGGGATTGCCCTTACCCAGGTGCAGGACCTTGCACTTGGCCTTGCTAATCACTCACAAACTCTCATAAACTAAAAATCTCAATGAATACCCTCTATTAAATTTATTTCCAGGAGTGACACTGGTTTCCTGTGTTCCCACCTGGTAAGCCTACTTTTTAAGACTTGCCCAAGAGAACGGCTCTAAAAGAAGCGAGTTTTCTGATGTGCACCCAGCAGGGCATCAACCCTCCCTTACAGCTCACCAGACCAACCATAGTTGCTGCAGCAACTGATGCCATGACACAAGGGCAGTCACTAAGCAGTGATGTGCCAGGCTCTGCTTCCATACTTCCAAACTAGAGATGAGACTCAGTCCTTATTTAGAACTAATTTCATACACAATAATGTTGATGAGATGTCTCAAGTTAGAGCTTAAGCTGATATAGTGTGATATCACTGCAGACAGAGCGGCTCAACTGCAACCTAGTGGAAAAGTATATTCAGAAAGTGCTAATATTCCAAAGTGATTTAGGTTTTTCAGTCATAACACAGATAAAAAGAAATAGATGTCCTGGTTTTGCTAAGATAGAGTTAATTTTCTTCTTAGTAGCTAGAATAGCACTGTGTTTTGGTTTCCGTATGGGATGTGTTATGAGAAGAACTTTGATAACATACTAATGTTTTCAATTGTCAATGGAAGTCAAAGGGTTTTCCAACTTCCACATGTTGTGCTAGTCTGCAGGTACAATGTCTAGCGGGGGGGACATCATTCAAATTAGTAAGCCAAATTGACATGTGGATACGCCAACAGGATATTCCATATCAGATAATGTCATATTCAGTATATTTATGCATTGGAAACTGGAAAGTTGGGGGATTCTCTTGGATCGCTGGGGCTCACTCTTCCAGGATTGCAGTTTTGGTTTCGGGACTGTCTCTGCTCCAGGATCATTAGCTGGGGACAGGCTGGGCATCAGTCAGCAGCAGGCAGTAAGCAACTGCACTGTGCATCACTCACTTGAATATTCCATTATTACTGTTATTATCATTATTATTTTGATATTATTTTATTTCAATTATTAAATTGTTTTTATCTCAACCTACGAGTTTTCTCACTTTTGCCCTTCTGATTCTCTCCCCTGTCCCATCGCAGGGGGGAGAGTGAGCAGCTGTTCAGTGTTTGGCTACCAGCCAGGCTAAACCCACCAGAACACAGCAAAAGAGAAAAGGACAACTGTTGCCACTTGCAGCATATTAGTCTTGTGGCATGTGGAAGAATATTGTTTTGGAAGCCTTAGTAATTCAGTAAATGGGCCTCAATGTTTCAAATTCTACACAGAAAATAACAATTGCTATTAGCATGCAAGTAAGCCCTACCAGTTGCTCTCAATAGGCTGCAGTAATCTTTGCTAGAGTAGAAGGAAGAGGAAGGGAAAGGCATTAAGAAATGGCATATTTGTACATGTTTGATAATCATAACTTCTGTTTTGTATAGAATCTCTTCCTTCAAAAGGCATCTATTGACCTCTAAAATGAGCTTGTATGATTTTGTACCCATCTGAAGTGTAATTTTACTGCAGATACACACTGTGTCCACTGATGTCCACCAGGCATTTATAGTAACAAGGAAATTTGTACATATCAGAAAGTTTGTAATACACTGACAGCTGGCAGGAGTTTCAAAAGTTATGTTGGTCCTAGAAAAAAGACGTTCAGCCCCCAAAATTTATATGCTACAAAACTCATTGGTCTAGTACTGTTATTTGGCAGTCAAACTGTGAAATAGCTATGCATTTAATAGCTCTTTCTGTTTTTCTAAACATTACCACAATGAATGTATAGCAGTGCTTTCTGATTATAAAACAAAAACATATTTAAACTTAACAGAATCAATAAAATCAGCTTTTTTCACGTTAATAACTGCATTTTTCATTCTTTTTCAACAGAAATTGTCAGTCATTATGATGTATGGAGGAGTATGATTTTAATCATTCTTTCTAGAAGACATTACTGAAACAACTGCATTAAAAGCAATGAACTTTCTTACTTTTTAAACATCTGTATATGGCAATGATTAACACATATCAATAATAGTAAGGTTTTAATTTTAAAATCTCTCTTGTTTTAATATAAAACAAAACCAAGTTAAACTCCAAGACTAATTCAGCTTTACTTTTACTGGCATAAAACAGAGTAACTGCTGCAGTCAAAGGAACTGCAATGTTCTAAAACCTACAGAAATGAAATTAGAATCTCTCTCTGAGCAATATACATTCATTTTCAACATTTTCCACGATAATGCTGCTTTTCCACCAAAGGTATGTAACCATGTATAGGGACACCGGGAATGCAAATCACAAATAAAAGACAAACACAGAAATGAGGAATTTCACACAGAGATCAATTTTGGTTTTCCACATGCAAATTATTATGGGGCTCTCTGCCTAACAACCCAGGGAATGCAGACATGCAGAGCATGCAGGTAGGATGTACGGATCAAAGCGTGCACTTTTCCTCTGCAGGGGAACCATGGAGATGACAGCACAGAAGAGAAAAGGCACTTACAGTTGTTCTAGAGAGGCAAGTCCTTTAAATGCTTGCCTGTCAATTGACTGGATTTCATTCTTGTACAAATAGCTGAAACAAGAAACAATCAGTAATATTAGTACACAAACAAGAGCTACATGAAGGTGGAAAAGAAGAATTAAGTTGACACGTGAAGACAGTTTTTCAACTACACATTAGGAAAAAATACAAAACAAAAACTAAACACATACACAAAAATACTTTGTCATTGAGATTTCATCCTAAATGTTTGCCAGGAAAGACAAAAGTCTGGGGCCTTATAGGCCCTGAGCCTGTCACCCAGATGGTTTGGGCTTCTCAGTGCTCACTGTTATTACTTACTGTTTCTTTGCCCCTCAGTTTCTTGATGGGCTTGTCAAAAGTCAAAATAAATTCAACTTAATGGGACAGAATCGTATCAGAAGCACCTTTACTAGAACACACCAAGGATGTCATTGGCCTCTTACTTTCTTTAAAATCTCTCATCTGGATACTGGTACAGATATTCAAATTACGATGGAATCAGTCCTTTTACTGGACTTGAAGAATAAACAGTGAGAACACCTATAACTCCCCTTGTATCATCTTTTGAATATTTACAGGAAAATACAATTTAGAATATTGGTACTGCATGCATAAAACAGCATTGTGTATGTAACACTGTGTAGGTGGACATTAGGTCCCCACTGATACTCTATAAATAAACAGAATAAACACTTGCAGAGTACCAGTATGTTCACATGTCCTGTCTATACCTTTTCTACAGAATTAAACCAAATCCAGATGGATCAGTGTATGTGCTTCATGTTCATCATGCTTTTAACAGTAAGGATGGTTTAGCAAGAGGGTGTTGGAGAAAAATCACACAGTTTAGCTGATGACTGCAGTTTTTGCATGGAGGCGGCAAGTAAAAATATTGTTGGGGTTCAGTGTCAGTCGCTCTCTTTTTTTGTTAGGTTAGGAACAGGTTTGTAGTAAGAACTTTCACAGTTATTCAACAAATGATTTGAAATTCAGTTAATCGGGAATGGATTTCTGTGAAAAAGCAATGAAAAGACTTTGGACCACAAATGACTTTATTAGCAGGCATTTTATTAGTAGTAGTTTTGGCTTTTCTATTTTTACAGTTTTCAGTAACTTACTGTAAGTACTGCAAACTTCTTTTGATGCAATAGATAAAATACTCTTTGCTGGAGTTGGTGGAAGTTTTTATACTGGCTTGACAATGGGCAACATTTCATAATAGGCTCTAACAAGGTAAAAAACTGCAAGTATCTGATGTTCAACTCATGACAACTTCGGGGGACCATATGGAGTCACATCTTTCCCTTGAGTCTAAATTTAGTTTTCCAATGCATCGCTTGCTGAGATTCCAACATATTAATATACAGAGACTCGGATGTGCTTAATTAACATAGATATGCATTTGAACAAAAAGCAGAGTCCCTCAAATAACAGAATAACAAGTAAGCAAAAAATTTCTGAGGTTTTTGAAGTGCTGAAAATTCTGAACAAATTAAACTGGCAAAATATTGTCATGTGAAATTACTGTAAAAACATTAAAAAACATTTGAAAAGACAGAATAGATGCTTTACACTTATTTTGGATGTGGAATTGGTTTTTAGTCTATTTTTAAAAAGTATTATTTCACGGGTATTCAAATATTGATTTCGTCTCAGATTTACCAGTGAATTTTATTATCATAGTAATTACAATTTTCTCTCCTTAATTTTCCTCTCTGTAGGATATTAAATTCCTATCTTATTTTTCAGCAAGAATTTTAAATGCACCATTTCTTCTCACTCCTTAGAAAATTTCAAGCTCTAAACAGTTAAACTGTTATTTACCTTTGTTAATACACTCCACTTGGCAGTGTGGAAATTCCTCTTACTCCTCTGAGTACTAAACTTCCAACCAGAGCAATCATTCAGAGTGGGTTAAGATGATTTTAATAACCAACTACAGTTTAGTATCTCTTGTGGGTATTTGAATAATTTTATTAAAGAAATCTGAATTAATCCAATTAAAAAAAAAAATAAAAGTTTTACCAGAATAACACACGTAAATTCTATTTACTTTCTGCAGACAAAGGCAAAGTGAAGAACAAGGGTGGGTTAGAGGAAGACCGGATGACTTTGTAGTTTTGCAGACTTTTACCACACTGCAGGGAAGGGAGTAGCCTTTCATGTCCCCTTTTGGAGCTCTTACCAAGCCACTGTGGTGGGATTTTATTTGGGATTCAGCCTTAAACTACAACTTTTTTCCATGCTGATCAGAAAACCTTCAGCTGCAGGACACTCATCTGACCTCAGTCCATCAAGTCCCGCCTCCACAGAGAAACCCCAGCAAGCCCAAGGCTACAAACACGTATGTCCTATGACAGATGTGTTAAGCAGACTTCCATTCAGTTGTGTAGATATTTCCCTGAAGACATTTACATAAATGAAAATATACAAATATTTGCCTAATGAAGAGAGAGATGACAGAATACAAAATACAAGTAAGTAGCACTCACAAAAAATATTTACATCTTTCTAAAATGCTACTGTGCCTAACAAGTAAAACTTTGTAAACATTGCACTAATCTTTAATGAAAACATTCTCAAAATTTATCCCAGTTACATTAGCAGAAAATATATTTAAAGTTTAATTAGGGAAAACATAATTTATCATTGGATTTCCTAAAAATTCTCTTACACAAGTGAACCATTAGAATTTTACAAAGGATGAATAAACAGTGGATTTAGATGACAAGGGGATATATTCTATTAAGACATTAAATTATTTTCTAGCAATTGCTACTAACTGTTTTCAGAAGAGTTTAAAAAAAATAGCATTTTCCAGAAGCGCAAGCAAGGCTGATAGAGGTCAGAGGTACTGGTCATATAATTCTGAAATTATAAAATATGTAACCAGTTATCAGAAAATTAGAAAAAAAAGAGTAGTTTAAATTTAAAAGTTTGCTAGTTCCTCTGTCAAGATATTTTTTGTTCATTTTATTTTTATGAACTGTATCAAAAGTCATGTGATTTAAGGAAAGTAACATGCAGACTTAATCGTTTGGAATTGGAGGGGAAAAAAGGTAAAAAGTCATACCAATATCAGACATTGTAGAGACAAGTAAATAAATATAGCAAAGAGATATTTATATAGAAACATAAAGGAGATGGTGGAATTGGCAACATGAATTACAAAGATATGAGATCTGGTATCACTGGAGGTGTTCAAAGGACAAAGTTAACATGACTGTGACAGCAACGGTGGTAGAAGGCATAGAAGGAAACGTGACCTACTCCCATTTCTGGAAGGGTGAGGTCAGCCACTCAGGACTTTGGCAAACCTACAACTTATCTTCTACTACTATTACTTTATTTACCAAAGGTAAAACAAATCTTGCATGTTCCCTTTTAGTATTTCCAGAACTGATACATTTCATACAGTCTTAATTTCCATTTATCATACGCTTATTGCAATGTTGTCATTTCTGATTCCTCACCTCTCCATTTCTTTACTGAGTGAAGATGTATCAGTGTTGTTGTCAAGTTCTTTTCATTCTCCATTTTTATTTCCTTCACTTCCTTCACACTAGCTTCTAGTTTACTGCTCTGTATATGCTAAATACCTTCTCCTTATCTGGAAAGGGTTTTTTTACTCGTTAATCTATATTTTTCCTTATTTCCTCTCTAAATTCTTTCTTTTTAACTTAATCTAATTTTTTCCACTTCTAATTCCAAATCAAATGCCAAATTAAAACTGTAGTATGTGTCTACATTCAATTCTATTCAATTATCTTCTCTCTTGGAGAATAAACTATTGACTTTCAGGATCAGGAAGGATTGTCCTACCAAGTTTCCACAAATCTGCCTGCATCTATATCATAAGGTTGGGAAGCTTTTATTTCTCATCTTTGTACTACCACCTCTAGTCAATAAACTGAATAATTCATAGGAAGTCAATTAAATAATTCAGTGTACCATATACATCATGTGGAGATATAGGTACACACCTTGCATCAGATGCAAATTACAAGCATGTTACCAATCATTTTGCTCATATGAAGACAACTTTGAAAGTTTACTTTACACCTCCCTTTGCAGAAGGGGGAATATAAGACCCCCAAAATTACGCAGAATTACTCAAGTGAAGAAAGAAACTACTATGGATGGGGTCCAAGCTACTAATGCCTTTTTGATCCTTACTAAAAAATCATATTCCTGACACTGAGGTATATGAAATAGAGACACACAGACAGAAAGGCAGAAAGGCGGGGGTGGGGAAAAAAAAAAAAAGTATCCTCTTGCCTTCATAGCAAAACAAAAAAAAAATACTTTTTTTTTTACGACTTCTAGTATATGAATTCAAAGACAAATTATTACCACAAACAGCACAGCAAGATCATGCAAAACTGTTTATAGAACTGTCAAAATTTCAATTACATGAAGAATAAAATAACAAATATTCCTTAAAAATAAGCTACAAACATCATATGTGCATAATTTTCTTTTTATAACGTAAAGACAGAATTTTACAATGATGAATATTTTTAATGCACAGAAAATTGAGAAAAAATCATTACTCTCCATCAAAATTTGACAATTCTAAAAAACATATATACCTCATAAAACTCGAAGCTCAGTTTCAGAAAGAAATAGTACAAAGAAGCATTTGAAAATTCTAGGGCTTCTTTGACACTTGCTGGAAAAAAGGTTTGTCTGAAAGCACAAAAACTGATCTGCAGAAGAGATACAGGAATGGGTCTTGACATCTCTCTCTCAGACACTGGCTTTCTTTTTTCATAAACATACTCTATTGTGTTTTATATTTTATACATAGCTATATAGTTACAAGTATTTTTATGCATAGTTATATATTTGTATTTACTAATAGTTACATGTTTTATATTTATACATACTTATATTTTGCAAAATCAAAGCCACTGAGAAATGACAGGTTTTCTAAAATGACTCAGTGGATTATACATTTTCAGAACCATCTGCAATACAGTACTTAATTTCTCATAACACAAGTAACATCATGGACCAATCATCTACTTCTACAAATCATGACAATACAAGTTACTTTTGAAAATATCCATAGAATCACGTAATACAAAACCTCAATTATTCCAGATTATTTCACTCTATAATATTAAACTCAGAACAATATTTCTAACTTTTGTACAATCTCTCCTTCCTGATTTCTAATTCAGTTGATCTTATTGGGAAAAAAATGGTCTGTTTTGTTCCCTTTGTTCCACAGAATACAGTGAGCATGTACTTACTCA
Source organism: Antrostomus carolinensis (assembly GCF_000700745.2). Lineage (NCBI taxonomy): Eukaryota > Metazoa > Chordata > Aves > Caprimulgiformes > Caprimulgidae > Antrostomus > Antrostomus carolinensis. The sequence continues at coordinate 47,892 of NW_010286493.1, forward strand.
GCTGAAATTTTTGCAATGTATTTATTTGGTACATTTAAGCCTTCTGTTTTGGTTTTTAAAATACCCCTTTATATTGCAGCCACTGAAATAGGCAAAAAGATCTTCTTGAATTTTATTTTAGCAAAATGGGGGATGGCTTTAAAGAAGAGCTCTCTGCAGTTGAATGAACTACCACATTGAACTTTATATTCAAATTTTCCAGGGAACAAGAGGAAAACGAAAAGCTCTTCCTCTTAACAATACCGACATAGATAAATGTTACTACATGTATATGAAAGTAAATCATAGTTCAGCTATCGCTTTTCACTCTTCTATTGAACTGAATAGAGTACATACTTGAGTTTTAGCTCAAGTTTACCACAGCTAGACAAAGGCAAGCATGTGAAAACAAAGAAGTAACAAGAACTAAGTGGTATTTCTGCACAGTTGCTGACTACGGAAAGAAGCTTAGCCATCCTGAATTAGCAGACCTTACATAGTCTACTACCAGATCCATCATACAAACACATCTTGTAACAAATAGTCTATGCAACATTCTTTTTCCTCCTGTTGCATATAGATTAAACAATTTTATTACTGAAAGACAATACATATACAAGTGAGACCAGGAAATGTAATTAAACACAGCTTGGAAAACCAAGTAATGTGTCTGCACAAATTTATGTGATTTTTATTTGTCTCTCTTCTCCCACCTCCTTAGAGCTGTTCAGGCTGCATTCTTGAAAACTAGACAGAAAATTAAGCTTCTGAACTGTTTCCAAAACAATGAAATCTCAAAGTGATCATTTTTTTCTGTACAGCATTCAAGCAATGATCAATACTCCAAGACAATGGAGTGAAACTTTCCTACATGACACATAAGGTGGACTCCAGAGACTAGAGCTGAGAATCCATGACCACTTACTATTCAGCTTTAGTCTTTTATACAGATAAAAATATCATTTTTTATGCCTTTTGTTTATTTGGATAATTAATACACGATGTGTTTGTTAAAAATCGGAGGAGTCAGTCTTAAAATATACATGGTGCCTGAAGACATAGAACTTATGGCAAATCATATAGATACTTTTATATTTTGTGTTTGACTTAATACTTCTCTTACGATTTTATACTGCATTCAGTAAACAACAGGAGTAGTTTAAAAGCTTATATAAGTTACAAGCTTCTGCAGGCACAAATCTTGGTCTAGCTGCTTTTAAACTGCTTTTAAAAACACAAACTTAAAAAGTAATTGTATGAAGATTTCAATGAACCTTTAAAGAGGTGACTTCCTAAACAGCAACTAATAAGTCCTTTAAAATCTACTGCCTAGAGATATCACAGTCTTATATTAGCAAATCTCAAAGTACCTACTTATAGAAAAAAGATTCACAGTTGCCCCCACCCCATAAATTAATTTCACAGATTTTCAAAGCAGTTTATCTCCTGATATAGCGAGACAGATTAAAACAACATCTCAGATTAAAACACTTTCCCACTGAATAAGTTTAGTTACACAGTGATGCAAAAAAAGTTACATTCATTTAACTTACAGATATTTCAGATTTTCAAGGTCTTCAAATGCCCCACTAGGTATTCTTTTGATTTGATTGTTGTTTAGAAGCCTATAAAAAGAAATAGCAGCTGTTTATTTTAAACATACAGGAACAGCAGGGAAAAAAGGGTGTAATAGCAGATGTAATGTATCATTAAAAGGAAAACTTAAAAAAATAACAAAACAAAACGCTTTTTCCCCTAGTAACTGCTAGAAAAAAAAAAAGTGAAGTGCTGAAAGCTGCTCAGTTACTACCTTGCAGGACTAAACATTGAAAAAAATTAGACAGAAATTAAAAGAAGGAAAAAAATAATCTAAAAACTGAAACAATGTGGCTTTTTGTAGGTATCTGAGATGAAGATGAAAGAAAAATAAAAAATCGTAGTCCCAAATCTACATATAGGTTTGAAATTGATAAAATTTATATTAATAAAGAGTTGTCATTAGTAAGAGCATTAAAGTGACTTTTCCTAGATGATGCTTAGCAATATTCTGTTTATTGGACCCTTTACATCACACAGGAACACAACAGATTTACAGATTTGTGTTCATCCCTCATGCAGTGTATTTACAAAGAGAATGGAACCCAAAAGAATGAATCCTGTCTTTATTAAGGACATGTGGATCTAACAGAAGTTATAACTCAAAACTGGGGATCAGTTGCAAACAGAGGTATGATCAAAGGTGACTGGAAGCAAGAATAGCTAGTAAAAAAGTCTTGGTAACACAGATTTAGAGAAAATATTGAGGAAAGTCCTATCATTTCTTCTGGTGTGAATATACAGTGCAAGATGTCTCTCTATATTTGTTGTTATGTGCTTGCAGAATAAATAGATAATAGCAATCCAAAGCTCGCTCATATCACTATTGTGTTTCAGTTCACACACTACTTGTGTTCTAGAAACAGTAAAACTTGTAATCATAAATTACTTATATTAAAAAGTAAAAATAACTGTCCATCTTAATCCATCCTCATGTCTGCTAATAAAAGCATTGCGAGCCAGTCAAGGGAAGTGATCATCCCACTCTACTCTGCACTGGTGCAGCCTCACCTTGAGTACTGGGTGCAGTTTTGGGTGTCACAGCATAAAAATGATATAAAGCTACTGGAGGGTGTCCAGAGAAGAGCCACAAAATTAGTGAAGGGCTTAGAGGGAAAGCCGTCTGAGGAGAGGCTGACGCTTGCTTTGTTCAGCCTGGAGAAGAGGAGACTGAGAAGAGATCTTATCACAGTCTATAGCTTCCTCACAAGGGGAAGAGGAGGTGCATGTCCTGATCTGTGATTCTGTGATCTCTTCTCTCTGGTGACCAATGACAGGACCAGAGGAAATGACAGGAAGATGTACCAGGACAAGTTTAGGTTGGCCATTAGGAAAAGGTTCTTCACCCAGAGGGAGGTGGAGCACTGGAACATGTTCCCCAGGGAGGTGGTCATGGCACCAAGCTTGACAATATTCAAGAAGCATTTGGACAACGCCCTCAGACACATGGTCTGAATCTTGTGACTGTCCTATGCTGGGGCACAAGTTGGAGTTGATAATCCTTGTGGGTCCCTTCCAACTCACAACATTCTATGATTCTATATGGTAACAAAAACATCTGTAAAAGGTAGTTCAGTAGGAACAAAGCCTTTCAACTGCTGTCAGTCCTGGCGAGTACATTAGAATAGGAAAGTTCAAAATCTTATAGAGTTTGTAAAGTATTTTCTAACTGAAACATGTTTGCACATCCGAGCCTTTTTTAGCTTCACTGTAACTCCATGATTTATTATGTGATATTCCACCAAAGTCACTTAGCACAATTTGGAAAAAAAATATACAGTGAAGATCTGTATTTTTCATACCTCCAATTAAAGAATGTTAATAAAACATTAGGATGTAAATAATTTCCTTTTTTTTTATTTTAATAGACATATACCTGGTTTTGTTTTCAAATACTTTGGGCCTAACCACACTTCCCTCATGTGTGTAAATATTACAGCTGAAATTTGTGTGACTACTTACCTGTGCTAAGTGAGGAAATTCAGCACATTATCAAATTAATCATATTAAATCAAAAGGGGAAAGGGCCTTAGGGTTGAAAAGAGCTTACAGTGTGTTCAGGTTTTTAAGCCTTCTAAACTCTCCAGGCTGGATTTCTTTAATCCTATTGAATCTTAGGTCTCTGCAAAATAAAGAAAGAAGAATCATGTTATTAAAAAATCTATATATTTTTTCATATGAAAGAAAACCAACTAAGCACAAGTCTTTTGTGACCACCATGACCAGTCTCCATCCACAAACCATAGCTTTTGAACAAAGGAGAATGCCAAGCAAATTCAAACACTGACAAGTTTGAGCAGAGGGACTGACCAATTCCAGCCTCAGTGGTCAGTGCTGAAGTCTGTATCTAAGTCAAACTCAGTCATGAAGGATGTTCTCTTCTACAGTGAAGCATCTTGTAATGGGACGTTGAATTGTGTTTCACTGAATTGAACTGTCTTCTTAAAATTTGCTTGTAGACAATACAGTGAAACGTACAGAAAAACTGGGATCAGAAAAAAGCGACAGCTCTCAAGGCTTTTAAGCTACTCCATTCTTCTGTCTGAGCTAGGGAGGCTTAAGTGTCTTATGTTGGCCTGCTTTTAAAACCTGTAAATTCAGCTGCATTAAGCTATTGATTTTCTTATTTAATTTTATTTTCTCTTAAATTTTGATATGTTTTTACCATCTTCAATTTCCTCTTATATCCATAGCTTAATGAGAACTTCTCCAAAAAGAGGGAAACTCCAATTCCTTAAGCGAAGTGCTGCAGAGTGAGCAGGGACAGGGATCAAAGGGGAAGCAGCATGGGGAAACACCGTGGCCATGCCAGTCCCACACCTCTTGCCTGCTGAAAGAAGCAGCAGCATCAAAACAAACAACCAAACCAACCAACCAACCAAACAAACAAAAAACAAACCCCGGAAATAATTTTCTGCCTGGTGAGCAAAATGAATGGGCTTTCTGGGAGGCCACACAGGTGAGAGAGGCACTGTGAGGACAGATGGGGACCAGGGGAAAGGAAGGAGGACAGCAGGTCTGTCCTCTTCCCTAGCAGCAGACCAAGGACCTTATAGTCTCTGGCAAGTGAACAGAATGGAAGCAAATGGAAAGTAAGTAAAATCTATGATCAGACTTATTGCACTGTCCTTCCTAGAACACACACTTATCAATTGCTTACAAAAAGCAGGACACAAACGCATCTTAACTTCAATCTTAGCACCAGAACTAGTCCTAATTAAAACATAAATATGCACTGTGTTTTAACAGGTAATATCTTATCAAAAAGTCTCTCTGGAATTAGATACTTAGTCAAAAGAAATACAGAAAAGCAGACAAAAAGTCAGCTGCATACTAACCCCATATAACCCCACTGGTTGAAGTTGTAGGTAGTGGGGTGTATTGCCTGTTGTCTTTTGCAAAGTCCATACTTAAGCATCATTCCTCATGAATCAGCCCATCAGGGCTTATCCAGCTCTGGAGTAACAGCCCCAGAAGGACTTTTTCTACATAAGTGGTTTAGGATGTGGCCTACTGTTCATTGTAAGAAAAGGATTAGACATGTGGTTCTGTTTGCATTACACTTCACCAAAATATTTGATCAGTGACTGGAATAAATGAGGGATGCAAACTGTTATCCCTTATTTAGATATGTAGTTAAACTGCCTGTAGACATGCAGGACAGCCCCTTTACTCAACTCCCAGTTGAAATGAGGAATTCCAGATTTAGAAGCCCAGATTGTCATAGCTTGAATCTGTTCTTTACAAAAACACCTATTAGTTACAGCTAAACTATATTATGTTTTGTTCATCACTCACACAAGAAATACATCACACACAGAACACATATGTCCCTGATGGGAAAGAGATACTGTCTACAAGTCACTGAATCTCAGGTACTGAGATTTCTAAACAAGCGTTGAATGTCGTAGTGTGCACTGAGAGAAGACACAGCAGATCCCTCTTGTAAGCATCATTAAGCATGTCATTGCACTTTACTGGGAACTTTTTCTGTGTTATGTGAAAGTACAAACTTTTATGTTTCAAGTAAACATTTTAATTTTGAAAATAATCAAAAGTGAAAAAATCTAGTATTCATTAATGGAATATTGAAAGCTGTATTTTTCAAAAGCCTCAAAATACCATTAAAACTAGGAATATTGGAATATTTAGTTCCTAAACAACATGCGACTTCTCAAATTGATTTTTTTTTTTTAAGATCCACAGTTGAAAAGAAATCTTTACCCAAAGTAGGCTTAGATAGAATGCAGAGTATTTTTAGATAGAAAAGAATATAATTTGTTCATATGAAAAGCAAGCCTACTTCCTACAGCAAAGTAAAGCTGATAAATAAGTATGTAACTTTCATAAATGCAATGAAAGGAGATAGTCCTTCGAGTCAGTATTAAAATGAGCACTCTTTAAATATGTCAAACCCATTCTAAAGTACCTCACTAGGATAACTAGATTAGCAACACCAATCAAAATAATTAACATTATTTTACTACCATTGCATATGGTGATATTTTATCCAACTCCTGACACTATTTCCCTTTCTCATATGAAGTTGTTAAGACTAAATAATACATCATGTTTCAAACTCAACCCATTCATTTTTATTCTGCATAAAGGTATTAAAAAAGAGCCGTAATAAAACACAGCACCCAAAGGTACTCTAGAGCCCAGTGTATTTGGTATCTAAGTAAAATGTTTCATAAAAAGCTATGATGACAAAAATACATTTTTATAAAGTATTTGTTTAAAGTTAGTAATACAACTATATTAAAATTGGAGAAAAGCAATGTTAACCATACTAAAATGTAGGATTATGATTTTGGTACATTTCTTCAAAGGGAACCTCTTTCTTCAGAGGAAATAACACTTTTAAGTGTTAAGTCTAAGTTTTCTCATTAATTCTTCAGTACAAAATCCCCTCTAAATAAAAAGTGAGGCAGATCACAAATCCTGCTCAAAATAACACATAAGCTCTTTTGTTCTATAAACTAATGTAATTATACTTCATGAGGTATTTCTTGTACACAGAAGATAAAAGTTGTTAAGTCATAACCACTGTAGATTTCTGAGGAAGAAATTCTGTCAAACTGGATAACAAGCCAAGTGCATAAGGGAAATAGAGTATGCATTGCACACATTAGTTTAATGAGTTTGATACAGGCCATTCACATAAACAAACCAGAGAAATGTGGTTTAGAGTAAATTTCTGTAAACTAAGCGTTCAATAGGTAGGGAAAATGTTAAGCTAAAACTAGTTATTGAACTGAAAGGCTGTATCAAGTAGTATTAGGCAGAAATCTCCCATAAGGTATTAAATATCTTAAGACAGGTTGGTAGAAATAAAAATAAGCTTATTAAGTAGGCAGATGTTGGCAAGTTTGGAGTGGCTGCAATTATTCTGGAGGATGTTTGAGATTAGAAACAAGTCTGAAGTTATAAATCCCTGAGAAGTGGACATAATTAACTGAACAGTATTGAGACAGGGAAGAATCAGGCAGCCACTAGTTCTTTCAAAGACAATTAAGGTTTCAGTAGATGATGAAAAAAAAAAAAAAATTAAAAAGTCTCAGTCACCACTGCCATACCATTGTAGGGGAAAAAAAAAAAAAATCTATACTAAACAGGAGCACCATTTCTCAGGCTTGAAATGTCATCTTCCCGTGGTACAGGCCCCACATGCAGCTTATGAGAAACCGACTGCATTTCAGGGAACAGGAAAAGAGCTCAGAGCAAAAGCATAACAACAACTGGAGTGTA
>NW_010286493.1:55244-60535 GCF_000700745.2 Antrostomus carolinensis
GACTGAGGACTGTGTTAGACTGAAAAATGAGTATTGGGAGCTCAAGTAGGACATTATGATTCAAATAAATTTTGTGTTGCTGAAATAATGTGTGGTTAATCAGCATAATAAGGTTTCTGGTCCCTTTTTTTTTTCAGACTAGTTCCTGCCCAATCATGCTACCGTATTACTTTTTACTCACAAAAGCCTGTTCCCTGTCCATTTATTTCTCTTTCACCTTCTTCATTGTTGTCTATTTCACTTTTACAAACTGACCGCATCCTGGCTGTACGCTGTGCGTCGGGGCTCAGCGAGCCTGACTTCCACTGACCAGCCAGAGTGCACCAAAAGGTTAAAACAGGAGACCCAAGGAATCCACCCCAGTTGCTCAGTGTCATTTTTTCCCTTCCTGATCTTTAAATAATAAATGAAACAACCAATAAAAATTATGCAAACACCCATGATGATGTCATGGGATTTTAGGGTACTATAATAACTTTTGCATAATAATCCAAACCTATATGCTATGCATTCAGTTTTTCAAATAAAAACCTAGTACACGTAACTCCTAATTCAGATTGTATCCTTTATTACGTGTTTCACAGTGAAAATGTTTACTCTTTAAAATTATACCTGGAGAACATAATAATACTTTTAGGGAAGAGTATGCTACTGCTGCTTTCTTGCACTGAATTCTCTTAGCTTGCAGTCCTGTACCTAAGCATCTTCCTTCAGCAAAATTCTGTCTGACCTCCCAAAACACTTTGCTAACAGTGTTATCACTTAGCTCTCATTCTCAAACACAGATATATATATATTTTAAAAGTCATTACAATGAAAATGAACTTTTCCTTCTACATAAAGCCCTAAAACTTTCTGTCAGTTCACATCCTAGATACTAATGGTTACCACTTTCCTCCTTCTTGCAACCCTCCAGAGTTTAATGATTTAAGTTGTAAAACTACATTTCAGCCATACAGACATCCACAGAAGCTAAGCCCATCACGATGAAGCATTACATCTCCCCTGAATAACACAAACTAAACAACACATCCACAATGTCAAGTAAACTGAATGCTCTCAGGATTACTGTCCTGGCCTTGCGTCATCTGATCTGTGATAATCCATGGAGCGCGACCGGGAAACGTTCAACAGTGCAAGGCTGGGTGGGCCAAGAACGTGCCAGGGAGCACGCTGACAATTTAGCAACTGGACATCCCTCAGAGTCACATTCCAGCGCCTGGGAACGGTCTGGGTCCCACAGCACTGCGAACAACCATGGGTCAGGAAATGTGCCAAGCAGTACATAGCAAACAGGGTTCACATGCACAGTTGCTTAGCAGGCTTCCTATGAGCCAGTATGTGACTGAGGGTTTACGTAAATCTGTAAGATCTAGAAGTATGGCATATAAATAAATACAATATTTATATGCTTTCTTTTCTGTGACAGAGCAAAGAAGGTTGTGCTGCAGACACTTTTTGTCTGGATGCAAATAAATTCTGTTCCTGATAAAATCTTTATTTGAACTAACTGTATCCATTAGTTACCCCCCTTAAAGTGCCCATTCTTAACAGTATACTAATGATATTTCCAATTTGGCATTGAAAATTAACTTTTAACAATACTTTTATCTTATTAAACACAGTGAAAACTTCTAAATATGTAAATATTAAAAAAAAAAAATGCAGCTGTTACTGTCTCAAATAATCCAATGCTCCTGTGGCAGCTTCTGGCACTCCAGAATGCCCTATTTAAAGTTTGCATTGACAGTATGTGGTAATGAAAACTGTGAGTTCTCTGTTAAAACATCCTGATGGGGCAAGACAACATTTGCGCAAATAAACTAATTGCAGGTTTACAATAAATAAATAAATAAATAAATAAATAAATAAAGCCATTAAAAGGAATTATAAATACTCGGAGTATGAACATATATCAAAGGAATTATAAATACTCGGAGTATGAACATCACAAAGGATATACAGTGAATTCTACATCGTTCAAATAAAGTCAACTTAACCATCAAACAACTTAAAAGTCAATTAGGGAAGTTTCATTCTATGTTTGAAATACAGGAATCCCTCGAATTCTACATCGTTCAAATAAAGTAAACTTAACCATCAAACAACTTAAAAGAAAAGTCAATTAGGGAAGTTTCATATCACATTACTTATTTCATTCTATGTTTGAAATACAGGAATCCCTCTTAGAGAAGGAACTGTTTTACTCAGAACAAACCATGCACTGAAACTTTTTTATTAAAAATACAGTAAATACAGCCTGAATTTATTCTTTTGTTTTCTAATTATTGCAAAACAACATCTGAGAAGCAGAGTTAAGGCTTTACGTTTCACTACTTCCAGAAAAGATTAGACTTGGTGTACTTTAATAATCTTACTTCAGATTCCTTTTTGCATACGTTCAACTTGTAAAGATTCTGTTGCTCCATCAAACTGAGAAAAATCATACATCCAGGCTAAGAAACACTACATGAAAATCAGACTAAGTGAAATGAACAAGCAAAAAGAATTCCAAAAAAGTAGGACTGCCAAGTTTCTCCAAAAACAGTATCTATCAAGACAAACTAAAGGTAAAGCATCAGATTTACCATTTTCAAAATAGAAAAAATGCTTTTAAACTTAATTTTAGAAGATCTACATTTGTATTAGCCTATTATATTGAAAGCATCTGATTTCATACTTTAAATTGAAAATATTTGCATATATTTTAGCTTTGGACAAGAAAAAGACAATGCAGATAAAATCACAGAAACACTTTGTTTGGAAAAGACCTTTAAGACCATCTAGTCCAACCATAAACCTAACACTGTCAAATCTACCACTAAACCCTAAGCACCACATCTACATGTCTTTTAAATACCTTCAGGGATGGGGACTCCACCATTTCCCTTGGCATCCTGTTCCAATGCTTGACAACCCTTTCAGTGAAGAAATTTTTACTAATATCCAATCTAAACCTCTCCTGGCACAACCTGAAGCCATTTTCTCTCATCCTATCACATGTTACCTGGGAGAAGAGACTGAGACAACCCTCTTTCAAGTAGTTGTAGAGAGCAATAAGGTCTCCTTTCAGCCTCCTCTTCTCCAGATTAAACAATCCCAGTTCCCTCAGCCACTCCTCATAAGACTTGTTCTCCAGGCCCTTCACCAGCTTCGTTGCCCTTCTTTGGACACACTCTAGCACCTTAATGTCTTTCCTGTAGTGAGGGGCCCAAAACTGAACAAAGTTCTCAAGGCGTGGCCTCCCCAATGCCGAGTACAGGGGCACAATCACTCCCCTACTCCTGCTGGCCACACTGTTTCTGATACAGGCCAGGATGCCATTTGCCTTCTTGGCCACCTGTGCACACTGCTGGCTCATGTTCAGCCAGCTGCCTACCAACACCCCCAGGTCCTTTTCTGGTGGACATCTTTCCAGCCACTCTTCCCCAAGCCTGTAGCGTTGCATAGGGTTGTTGTGACCCAAGTGCAGGACCTGGCACTCTGCCTTGTTAAACCTCATACAATTGGCCTTGGCCCACTGATCCAGCCTTCTAGATCCCTCTGTACAGCCTTCCTTCCCTCAGGCAGATCAACATTCCCTCCCAATTTGGTGTCATCTGCAAACTTACTGAAAGTGCACTCAATCCCCTCATCCAGATCATTGATAAAGATACTAAACAGAGCTGGCCCCAACACTGAGCCCTGGGGAACACCACTTGTGACTGGCCTCCAACTGGATTTAACTCCATTCACCACCACTCTTTGGGCCCAGCCATCCAGACAGTTTTCTATCCAGTAGAGAGTACACCTGTCCAAGACATGAGCAGACAGTTTCTGCACGAGAATGCTGCGGGAAATGGTGTCAAAGGCTTTACTAAAGTCTAGGTAAACGACATCCACAGCCTTTTCCTCATCCACTAAGAGGGTCACCTTGTCATTGAAGGAGATCAGGTTAGTCAAGCAGGACCTGCCCTTCATAAACCCATGGTAGACTTGGCCTGATAGCCTGGTTGTCCTGGCTCCTTCCGACAGCTCCCTCAGTACACCCCTTGGGTGGATCCCATCCAGCCTCATGGACCTGTGTGTGTCTAAGCGCTGTAGCAGCTTGCTAACCATTCCCTTTGGATTATGGGGGCTTCATTCTGCTCCCTATCCCTGTCTTCCAGCTCAGGGGGCTGGATACCCAGAGAGCAGCTGGCCTTACTATTAAAGACGGAGAAAAAGAAGGCAGTAAGTACCTCAGCCTTTTCCTCATCCTTTGTCACTATGTTTCTGCCTGCATCCAATAAAGGATGGGGATTCTCCTTAGCCCTCCATTTGCTGCTAATGTATTTACAGAAACATTTTTTGTTGCCTTTTACAGCAGTAGACAGGTTAAGTTCTAGTTGGGCTTTGGCCCTTCTAATTCTTCCTGCATACCCTCATGACATCCTTGTAGTTCTCCTGAGTTGCCTGCCTCTTCTTCCAGAGGTCAAAAACTCTCTTTTTTTCCCTGAGTTCCAGCCAAAGCTCTTTGTTCAGCCAGGCCGGTCTTCTTCGCCATCAGCTCATCTTTCGGTACCCGTGGACGGGCTGCTTCTGTGCCTCTAAGATTTCATTTTTGAGGAATGTTCAGCCTTCCTGTACTCCTTTGCCCTTTAGGACTTCCTCCCAAGGGACTCTGCCAACCAGGCTCCTGAACAGGCCAAAACCTGCCCTCCAGAATTCTGCTGACCCCCTTCCTTACTTTTCTAACAATCAAAAACTCTTATCATTTCATGATCCCTATGCCCCAGATGGCCTCCAATCATCCCATCACCCCCAAGTCCCTCTCTGTTTGCGAACAACAGGTCCAAATCAACATAGCTGTACAATACACTCATGTACATGATGTTGACACATTAATGACTTCTATTATCAATCTTAATTAAAAAGAATAATACTGAAACATTTGCCAATGAAATAAAATCTTGGTTTTTTATTAGCAGTGAAGGTAAGTATCTCATTACCTTGTTTCAAGGGTTATCCAGTACTTCAGCATTGATTTAGAACGTGAACAAAATTAAATTCAGAGATATTTCCTCGGATAAGCAAAATCACCATAGCAGCAAAATGAAAATATCTGAAAGGATACTACTGTCTTAAGAATAAGACCCATGCCCAGCCCCCTGCCTCACAGGTAGACACTTTTAAAAGGTCCAGTGAAAATGATTTACAGCTAAAACTCTTCCTCTATATGTGATTGTAAACTGTATGGTAATATAATATTTATTACTTTAATTTGACAAATTAAAAGGAAGTGATGGTTTTGATTTGGTAAGAATCAGCAG
>NW_010286493.1:60564-79731 GCF_000700745.2 Antrostomus carolinensis
TCTCATTGTTACAACTTTCAGATATTGAGAGATATAAAAAGTCTGAAAAGGATGTATATGTGAAAGACAACGTACTCTGATTAATTTTATTAATATGTAAGGCTAGTTACAAAATGCTGACTGGCAAAAATAAGGAGTCCCAAAACAGAAAAATAACAATTCCTTCAGTTGCATGATATATACTGAATCTGGAAAAAAGTGTGAAGTAGTTAATCTTTTCCTTCAAAAAAAAAGAGGGAGCAATTTAATAGGTACAGGTTGAATTAATAATCTAAGTTAAAGAATGACCATTGCATTTATCATTTGTTTACCTCTCTTCAGATGTTTTAATAAGGTAGGAATTGTCATAAGTTGATCACTTTGCTACTGGCAAATTCAAAAGAACAAAATAACAGAAAAGCATTAATTTTTTAGAACTATTGAAGATTAATTACTACCCAGCAGAAATAACCTATACCATAAATGCCAAACTACTATGTTTCTCAACACAGAACAAAAGATCTGCAAATGCCAGCAAGGCTACATTGCTTATGTCTACTTTATTCTTATTCTTTTTTTATTCAAGGTCATCCCAGCAGGAAATGAAAAACAGCCATCAGCATAGTAAAAACATTCAAACAGAGCAGAGCATGAAAATTGCACAAAAGAGGTTATATAATCAAGTCAGTGCAGTAACTGGATGATGTCAATGGCACTTTAATGCTGCTTTAACTACTGCCCTGTAAAAAAATGTGTCACTTTGTTGAACAAACAAAGAGAAGGCCACCACTTTAAAAACATAAAGCCAAACCCCACTTTCAGCTATAGCACTACTTATAGTAATCCTCACTGCTAGCAGCACAACATTTTCTAGAATACCAGAGGAACCAAGATTTTTTTTGCCCCCCCCCTGGTTTTAAGATTTAGCCCTAGTGATTCTTTTACAAACAAAATTACACCATTCTCCTTTTTCTGGGCAATTAATTTTCTGGATGAATTCCTCCCTAGTCTAATTACTAGATGTGACTTTCTCTAATTTACATTGAGAGATTTTTATTATCTGTATATCAGCACTCAGCACATAAAGTAAAGCCACTGTAGTTTTCGATGGGAAACTAAAATATAATTCTTACATGGTGAGTGTGTATCCTAGTCAGTAATATTTAGTATACCATAATTTTAGTAATAAAAGTAAATGGTAGGATCACAAAAATACTGAAATGTGTAGAACAGGATGCGAAACATTGGCAGTACTCACCTTGATCACAAAACCATGCTTACAAAATTATAAAGAATTAAATCTGGATAACCTATCAATTATCTAATTAAAATAATACCTGATTTGCACAAATGCATAAGATTTGTTGAAAAGGGCTTCAAGTTTATAAGTCTTAAAAGATATATTTATCAGATACAGCTTTGGCGAATGGAGAGCTTATGACATAGCCTTCCACAAGAGCTAAGGATTTGTTTTAACTAACAATTATTTTGCCATTAGAGCTGAAAGGAAAACATTTAAATGTGAACTCAATGAAAAGCAATACAGTATTGTCTTACTAAGTCTGTAGATCCCTCTGCTGCCCTTGTTGCCAATTTTTCCAACCAGCTATACAGTGCCATTAATAGGAATCAAGCAGGATTTTCTGGTTCAAAGTTTTAGGCATGAAGGCTTAATTGTCAAGAATTATACATGGAACTTTTACTCTGGCATGATCATGGCTCTTTGTCTCATCCACCTTCAGAGTCTTCCAAAATCTATCCACTACAGAAATACTGTATTTTGAAATTAGAAATTTTATTTTATAACGCTATCTTAAAAAAAAAAAAACCAAAAAAAACACAACAACAACAAAAAACCCCAAAACACACAATAACCCCCCCCCCCTTTCATTTTAATAGTAAGGGTAGAATTCAAAGAGATTTAATGCGATTTCTGCAGTCTGATGAATTAACAAGAAAAGGTGAAATTTGTCTTTATTCCTCTCAGGGGATCTATTTCTTAAATGAAACAATGAAAAGGTTGTTGACAGTACAGCCATATGACTCATTACTGATTATTTTTGACAAAAATATCCTTCAGAAAGGGCCACTTTTTCGTCCTGCACTTGTGCTGTGTCCAACAAAATAGGGCACGATAGCTGCACATGAGTGCTGTGTTAACAGAAACACGTGATGGTTTAGGTCTTGGAACACGCACAGAGTGAAATGATGTTTGGCACAGTCTGTATTGTAAAGAGGTACTGATATATTGAAATATTTTTAGAAGATTAGCAAGAGTTGGAGATGCAACCCCTTCTTGGTTTCTCAATATTTCTTGTTTCAACTGCACTTTTCAATTAAAAAAAAAAAAAGTTTCTCATCTATAGTAGGCTAAAGAAGACACCAAAAAGGGCAGCTGACTAGTTTATGGCACACCATGAACCACTGAAACAAATGTGATTAACTGTTTTGTTTGGTTTTGTAGTTAATAATCATGTGAATTACTACTGTGAAAAAACCCACAGAAATGCTGCTTTTACGCTATAGTAATAAACTAGTCTTTCCAACTGCCAACTACCATTTTGCAAAATAAATAATGTATAAGTATATCTCTTTCTCACAGGGATGCTCGAGTCTAAATTCTATATCCATCAAATACTGATACTCTCAGAGGAAAGAACTGAAAGCCAGAAAGAAACATCATCCCCGGACCTCCCACACAGGACAAGTCACACAACAGGAGAGAAGTTCCTGTCTTAAGGCAATTACTGTTGTCAGAGCTGATCATCCCTTTGAGAAAAATATAAAACTGATACAAAAAGACCATGAGTCAACCAAAACCTAAAGCAGGTCATTCTAGTAGTTAACTACATTCACTGTTAAAAACTGGATAGTCTCACCCTGCTTCCAGCTTGAGTGTGTTTATCATCAGTTTCTGCTCACTAGAAGTAAATGGTTGTACGCAAGGTGTAGCATTGACCATTTTTCTTCAAACAGGTCCAGAAGAGTGATGCACTGAAGTTCATACATTAATTTTTTTTGCAGCAGTTCTTAAAAGATTTATAAATAAATATATAATAATAAATGCTAAAACTTCAAAAATGAGTGGGCAGGAAAATATACTCACAATTCTTTGTAATTTTTCTGATTTGTCCTATGGCAGATGAGTTCTTTCTTTACTGTCAGGAAAATGGATGCAGGTGCAATGCAAGTAAATAAGAGTGCATATTCATAAAAGAAAATACACACTGATGCAGAAGTCACCAGAGTGACAGAGGTCAGGTTGCTTCTTAAGCCTCCTGCTAGCTCTGACACTTCAGCCCCTCTCCCCCAGGACTAGCTGGCTGAGAACACCCCGCACTGGGTGAGTATCAGGGCAGAGCTGAGGACAATGAGGTCTCAGCAACAGAAGATCCTACAGTTGAAAACAGGGATGTGAGTGAGGGCTGGGAAAGAAGTAACAGACTGGGCAAACTAATATACTAGCATGGAAGTGTGATTTCTGCATCAGTGCAGTTTTGGGGACTTTTCTTTCCTCAGGGCTGGAAGCCGCACTGATGCAGTGCATGTGAGCTTGCATTGTATTTATTATATCAATAAATAACATCCAGAATCTATCTACAAAGCGGACGGTCTTACTAAAGAATGCCCATTTTGTCTCCTTCAATTAAAAGAGAAGTCTTGCAATACAAGATCAACATCAGGCCAAAGGATGTGGAAAACTGAAGGAATTATTGCTTCTAAAAATAACATCTAAATTTGACTCAAAAGCCTTTATTCATTGTAAATCTATGCATCACTCTTCCCTCTCTACTAGGTGGAAATTTTTGGAACATTACTTCCAACTGTTAAGTATTTTCCAGTTATTTCCAATACAAAGATTGCTGTATTAGATTCAAACAGACTCAGAAGTGGTATTAGAATTTATCTAGATGCTTGTTCTTATAGAATGCCAAGGACATGTTACTATTAATATGGAAAGCACTGTTGGCTTGCATAAAGAGTGAAAACAAAAATTCAGGTACTCTATCACTTGGCCACAGACCAGCTTCCTGGTTTCAGACAAAGCGATGGCGCTTCCTTCCACTTTCTGGAAAATCCCAGGTCACCTCACTGAAAAGGCTGCAGCCCTTGAAATTCTATTTTCTGCTTCCTAACGTTAACAACAGCCTGCCAGAGCAGCCAAGTTAGCTTTTTTCTTGCTCTGCCTCCAGCTCCTCCTGCTCCTGGCAAAACAAACTCAGAATGAGAACTGGGAGCGACTGGGCTGCGTTAGGACTCCTCGGACACACATATACACACACACACACACACACACACACACACACATATACACACATATATATACACACACACACATATACACATATATACATTTATATATCTCCTCATTCCTCATCAGTGCAAACAGCCTCAGCACAGGCATCTGTGCAATCCTGTCTCTTGGAAGAGGAGAAGCTGCTTTCTGCCTACACAGAGCAATGGAAGTGGCTACTAGAAGACATTCAACCTTTAAAGTATCCAACTGAGTGACTTTCAGGGAAGGAAATCTCTGGGAACAAAAAAATTATTCCTTCCTTTTTCTTCTTGCTATGTCTATCATAACATTAATATCAAAATTATAAACAAAAATTGATTAAAGCAATTTACTATACATTTCCACTTCCTGCTTCCCACTCATTAGGGAACAAGTTACCTTACAGAACACATCAAGAGAATAAATAAAAAAAATAAGAAATATTATGCTTTATATATTATCATATTCCATAACTTGAATCAATCGACACACAGCTCATTTTACCTCACACTGCAAAAGCAGAACTAAATAAAATGCCTATAACTTCTTTCCCTGTACTTTTCTTCTTTCTCTACCTAAAGTAAAACTGGATTTTCTAGATTTAAACAACTTGGAAAATTGTATTGCTGCAAATTATAAGTGTGTCTGAAATTTTCAAATAAATGTTACTAGTCTTGTGTGTGTTTGTTAGTTATTTTAAATTCCAGTGTTCTCAGGAGATTGCATCCATTTTGCTTTACATCATGCACCCACTTCCTAGCAGTTCTAATACTGGCATTTTTAAGTCAACAATTAATTAGAAAGCACTTTTTAATATATCTATAATTATTTCACCACGTTAACAAACTACTAAAAATACCAAAAAGCAGCATGAAACAGTTTTATACATAAAATGTTTTTATACACTTACATGTTGTTCCTAAGGCCAAAAGTTAATTTCTGAGGATAAGTGAAGACAATTCTGTACCACTTCAGTCTCCATAGTTCAATGCCATTTTAAAAATTATAACTCAATCTGACTTTTCAATTTTGACCATGTTTCAATTTACATCCTCGTTTTCATCATTCCTTCTCAGCTACAAACTAGATGCCACTCGGGCCACATCAATACCATGTGGGCCATGCGGAGAGCAGCTTCACGTGCTTCCCAGTAACACATCATCACTAATATGGACTCTCAAGGTGTCTTTCCCAAAGTTCGAAAGAAAAATACTTTCCACCACATGCATATGCAACAAAAGGGGAAAAGTTAAAACATTTGATTAGTCTTGCAAAAGTAGAATTAAAAGAAAATATCAGAAACATCTCTAAGCTAAACATGTACCTGCATTTTAGGAAAATCAGGTGGTTTTAAATATTCAAATATCCACATAATAAATGCCTAGCATAACATCTCAATAGATGGGAGATTAATTAAAAATTAATTTGGGAAAGTCAAAACTGTAAACATTGCCAAAGAAAGATACGTGCCTTCACTGCCGGTGGGAGCAGAGGCCCAGGGAAGCGCAGAGCAAGGGTGGCTCTCGCTTTCCTGGCAAGGAAGGAAAGTGAAAGGGGACTTTTTCTCCAAGGAGATCTCAGCAGGGGCATTTACAGTCCTCCCTGTGCGCAGAACCTGGTCCTTCACCTTTGCATCATAAACATGCTTATTTTTAAGGCTTTCCCAGAGGACAGGCCCGTTTCACCAGGCCTCAGGGGCCGGTGAAGAGGTCCCTCAGGAAGCAGTTCCTGCCCTCCTGCCGCCTGCCAGGCCACCTTTTCACCAGGGCTGACACAAGTGGCCATGGACATCACAGGCCACAAAATCATCAATCAAAAATGATTCAGAGTGAAACCAAATATTTTTCCCTTGTTTAATTTTTCATCTAAGTCTGAGAACTGACTGTGAAGACCAAGGGCAGGAATGAGCAACTACTGTTGGCACCCAGCAGCCAAAAGAAACCCAAATGCCACTCACAGGGTGTTTCTAGGTTGGTTTTTTTTAACTGCAAAGTGGTAGAATCTCTATTTTGTAAATTAAAACAAAAGACTGAAACAAAACAAGTAGCCACATATTAGCATTAATATACTAAATAGACCAGCTACTTAAATATGTTAGACTTACCATTTTCTTTAAACATACAGTACAAATAGTCATCTTAAAAAAAGAAACTTGAGTACTACCTGCAGCAAAAAATAATAATAATTAAAAATTATCTTATTTTCAATAAGCAGATATATCCACTAATTATTTTTCAGCTTTGAATAATAGATCCTTAGAATGTTTCTGCTATCCAAAAGCACATATTTACATGTCTTGGAAAGGTATAAGCTACTATTACTCCATTTGACTAAGAACACTGCCATATATATGGCTTAAATTATTCACCAAATTTTAAATTGACCTGAAAAAGAATCCTCTGGACCCACAGCTGAACTGACCAAGACTGGTCAGAAGGACAAATATACCTTCTGATCCAGAGGCGTACAAATCCCAATTTATGGCTGGGATTTCCACAAATACTTAAGACACCTTAAGCAGAATTTAAGAGGCTGAATATTGCAAGGCACAAACCTAGCATTTAATTTCTTAAGCATATAAATTTATACTGGTAAAGTTTCCTCAGGCATTAGAAGTTGTGCTACTACTGTACTGTCATGGCTGAAATCTCTCCTAAGAGATTATACACTTGCTCTGATCTCTGTAAGGACAAATCCTTCCCACATCCAAATCATAGGGCTAAAGATAGGACTGAGCTGAAAGGACATTTTATTTCCCACCCACTGAAGCTTTGTCACTATGCTGTTAGAAACAATGGATTTATGGAACCAAAGAGACATCAAATAAGAGACAAAAAAACAGGTTTTAAATCCACAAAGGCATTCAAATTTTTTTTCAAATCCTGATGCTATCCGAAATTTCTTATGTGCTGGTCCAGATCTTAAAAATAACTTACTTTATGGGCATCTATCATCATGTCCAATTATCTCCAAAGTTCAAAGTTACAAAATAAAATAAATTAATCCCACACCAATCATCAGCTTGTTTTAAAAGCAATTTTTGATTATACTGTCCAGAAGATTGGATCCTGAAAAATTAAATATCCCTTCATATAATTAAGCATAATCTCAAAGCAAAGTTGACCTGCAAAAGCCAGTAAACAAAAGATATTTTAATATTTAAGCATCCTACAAATGAAAAATTCTACTTCAGATAACAGACTAAGATGTATTTATTATTACAGACTAAAGATGAGATATATTTTTTTTTCTGATTTTCAGGAAAAGAGTTTGGGAAGCTAGTTATGGGGGAAAAAAACAAACAAAAAAACCAACCAACCAAGATACAAATTCTGTCATAAACAATGTCTGACAAAAGAGGCAGATGCTCCATGCTAATGCTACTACAAAACATTTATCATTAAATAATTCCTCATGGATATCCACAGGAAAAAAAAGTAAATAAAAGATAATGGAAAACTGTTACCTGAAGAATCTGAGTTGCACAGATATCACTGGTTTCATATATATTCTGAGAACTCAAAATTTTACCAATATTGAAAAGACAAAACTAGTTTGAATGATATTGTTGAATGTTGAGAGCCAAACCACAACTAGTTCTTATTTCTTCGATGAATAAGGGATTATAAACACATGCCATGGAGTTACAAAACTGATCTACATAACTCACCTGAGTAGCTGAGCGTGTTGGCTGTACACAGATTATTTACCTACCTCTTATATCTGTTCTCTAAGTGTTGTTCACTTTGAAAGTTTATCAAAAATTGATAACTTCCCCTGTACTACCTAAAGTGCTTGGCATACCCACAAATTTCTTCAAAGGACAGTTATACCTTACAGCTGTTTATGGATAGGTATCTTTTATACAGATATGACTGGGATAAACATTGACACTGAATGCTGGTTAATATTTTTTTACTAGAAATCTTGCTTTCTGCCCCTTAAATTACTTTGCCAAACTGTTCAGTTGGAAATATCCAATGAACATTGTGTCTCAGACTTTTTTTTGCACTTTAGACAATATTTCTTCTGTTTCCACTACTTTTATGCAATACTTCACATGCAAGATGTATCCAAAATGTACAAGGAAAATAGAAGATGTCAAAAAGAAAACATCTACTCCAGAAAGAACATGAAGCTGACACAGTGTAAAACATCTCAGAAAATACTCATCTCATAATGGGTAGATTAGAAGATTTTCTGGCTAAGTTTTCAAAACTGTCATTCATTGAATCAAGAAAGATGTTTCAGCAAGTATCAAAATTTTTGAAATTTCAAGTGATTTAGCTTATTGATAGAGTACTAAGGAAAAAGAATAGCCAGAGTTTTAAAAATTGCTTTAAATAAAGTATAGGAGGTGTTTCTATACTAAGAATTGTCTTTAATACAGACCTTTAATAACTGCTGATAGCAATTATTTACTCTCCTGACAGCTATGTCTTCAATCTACACATAAAACATGCTTTATCCATACATAAAAGTCTAACTATCAAACATTGTAATTTATTTACTTTAGTTAATTCTTCCCCTTACATAGGTGCCATTACACTTACTTAAGGTTTGCCCAGGCCAATAAAATTAAATCAGAAAGTTAATGACTTTGATCTGGCCAGAGCAAACCACCTTCTCACATAATCATATTGCTCTCACTGACTCTTGCAGCTCCACAGCTCTTCCTGCCCAATGAAAGTCTGTTCTGTCTCTGGCACTTTAAACCAAACGTCTGGGCCTTTTTTATTGGAGACAGAGAATGTTATCCAAGTCAAACACCTGAATTTTATGATTCAACTTATGTCTTTAAAAAATAACTTAAAATACTCCCACCTCTCAAATTTCTCAGAGAGTTTATCAAAATACCATCAAACCAAAACTTTTTTCTTGAACCCAAATTAGTTATTATCTCAAAGAGTGATAAAATATCCTTTAAAAGGTATTCTACTCTGATAGCAGCTTCCCAGTACCAAATAAATCGCTGTGTATTTTTTATATACATATGCCACAACATCACACTGCTGCTTCAGCTTTTTATGTTACCTTAGGAGACAATGTAATATGGTAATGTGGCATTTATTTGTATTTATTTTGAGTTTTGAATGGCTCACTACAGTTATCTGTGCACCCAACAACACTTTGCCCACATAGTTTCTAAAACATTTTTGAAAAACTGAAAAGTTTCCTCGCCCACTATTAAAACCTTATAAGACTTTGATTCACTTTAAAGATCTGAATATTGATTACAGATTTAGTCTGATTATTACGAAAATCTGTCATTAAACAGAAGCTACCACAAAATATCACAGAATGAGATTTTATATTGAAGTGGCCAATCAAAACAATGTAAAACCAAAATATTTAGCTTCTGTAGAGCAGTGGACCTTGGACAGAGCCTATAAGCCTCTGAATTCAACTGTTTTGAGAAGTTTGCACTGAATTTCATGCTGCCCCAGCTATGATGCTCACACTGCCTAGAGATAAGTCAAAGCAAACATGGACTTGCTTATTCTTTTTTTTTTTTTTTCCCCCACAAAGGAAACCAGCAGCCATAAGGCTAATAAAAGGCTATTAAATCCATCAGTCTGGCTAACACAAGGCAAATAACTGACACTTATCATCCCGCTTACCAAAACTAGTCATTCAATAAGGTAATGCTGTGTACAAAGTAATGTACTTTTCCTTTTTTTGACCAGCCAGGCAATGAGCAGACTGTTGTAATAAGTGATTTAAGGGAAAAGAATGCTGAAAGAAAATGTTTCCGAAAAATTGCCAGGGAGTGGCAATTGGAAAGAGAATAAAAGATTTGAAAGTCCGAACAACAGATCATAACAAAAAGGAGTGACGCCACAGGCAATAAAACTAATTATGGAGTTAAATACGTATGCTTATCGTTTTGCTGAGTAAAACCTAGAAAACAACTCAGAAAAACAAAACAAAACAAAACAACAAAAAAACCCAAAACCCAGGAAAGAACACTACATTGCACCAAACTTCACAGTTTTCATTCTACAAACTATCACAAGGTTCAAAAAGTCATGCCAGGCACTCCACAAACTCTTCAATGTCCCAATATTTGCTTATCTTTGTAAATAAAGATTAAACAAAAACATGGAGCTGAGAGCCCACACCAGTCTCTCCCTAGTGTGTCTTCTCAAGAAGTTTGAGAATTTTTACTATTTGCAATAAATTAAACATTCATTCGGTTTTCTTTTTAAAAGAATCACATGGCTGTTATTAGCAACAGTAATAATTCCATACCAAAAAGAAATAAAATTTGGCAGCCTGATAAGCAAAGGAAGGAAAAGAAAATATTTGAGTCATTTCATTCCAGATCAGCTCGCTTTCACTGCACCATCTCTTTGGATTGTCTTGAAACTCTGCCCATGTTTGCAATAATAAAGCTATTTTTGTTTTGTTTTTTTTCATCAAATTCAAATGGAACAAATGATAAAGACAATTTGGCTCTGTTGTTTCCATTTTACTCTGTGTGTATATATATACACACACAACATACATACACACAATATGTATAGCATGTATATATATATATAAAAACACAGACATACACACAAGTATTTAAAATATGAACTTATTTTTATACATAAACTTATTCAGAAAGACAAGCAACTACAAATATTTAGCTTGTGCGATATAGATCTTAAATGTCAACTTTATAAATGGACCTTTTCTGTAAGTGAAGTCTTGGCCTACAAGACTGTAAACACTTTGGCTTGCTGGAAAGAGACTCAGCAAATGTCCAAGACCAGGAAGAATGAGAAGCCTGGGGACTACTCACATATACAAAGCTAAGCATAACTTCATATTTGTGAGATGAGATCTAGTGGGTGCAAAATATTTCATCACAAAATAATATGTGAAGTGGGCAAAAATACTGTGAACAAGCTACAGTGAGCTTTGAAAGTCTCAGAAATACGAATACAAAAAGACATAATTAGAAAAAAAAAAAGCATTGTGAGAGCTGAATCAAGATGGGTGAAAATTTATGGTTTATTTTTCAATTGTTCAAAATAGAATTGGGGCCTGCAAACATTGATCTGGCATTTTCATGTTACCCATTATACCCAGAAAAAGGACATTTTGCAATTAAAAAAATAAAATATTATGCAATTTTACACATTAAGCACTATTTCTTCTTCTTTTGTTATTTTCTGAATAGTTGTCTGCTGAGTTTTCAAGTCATAATAGCAATAGCAATTTCTTCTATTATATTATGTTGTTTTCTTTCCACAGCTTCCTTCTATCTTTACCCTGAACTCTGTTTTCTTCTTTACTGGCTATACTTTCTATTTTTCTTTTCTGCTAAACTTTCAACCTTTTAATTTAAACATAGTTTACTCACAAGCCAATCCATAAGCAAACACATGCAGCCTAACATTTATTTAATATATAGATGACCAAGTTTTCTGCTGGCTAATGACATCCCCATCTCATCTCTTAATGAGCACTGACCTCACCTGGGAGAGAAGTCAGTAAGAGCTACTCAGAAAAATGGAAGAGGCTGGAATATTTATTAGTCGTATTTTTTTTCTTAGCCATGTGTTTACCACAACAGCAGAAGGACCTGACAGCAGTCCATGAACGACTTTTAAAATCCATCCCTAATACATATTAATATAAAGTAATATATATGGAGAAAACCAAACTTCACAAATAAAATGGTGGGCCTAGAACTGATCATTACAACTTATGGACAAGATCTTAAGATACCCTTGATAATTTCATGAAAACAACAGTTCAAGAAAAGGAAATATGATGTTGGGAGTTATTAGGAAAAGAACAGAAAATAAAAACAGAGACCATCCTAATGCTGCTCTACAAATCCCCAGTTAGGCCACATATCATATCTGTCCATGCAAATACTGAGGAAAGATAATTCCCTCACCTCAAAACACAGTAGAGCAGGGAAGGAGCAATTCAGGTGATAAGAACATCAACCTTTTGGTGAGAAGACTCCTCAACTTTAAAAAGAAATGCATTGTGTTGTGTTTGGGGCAGTGGGGGGGTGGGGAAGTTCAATGGCAGAGCAGATACCCCACATGTAGGCCACGGAAGACTCCACACTGGAGCAGAAAGCCGAGCCCCAGGGCAGGTGAAACTGAATTTAGAGACCACAGAAATGATCAATGTACAGAGTGGGAGGGGACCTCCAGAGCCAGGGAGAAGGATGTGCACTGGACCAGAGACCTGTCTGCAACCCATGAATGTCCCCATGCCAGAGCCCACTGTACCCAAAGAAGTCCATGACTCTGTGGAAAGCTCATGTTGGAACACTTTGTTCCTGGACTCTTGCAGCCTGCAGGAGGGATCTCATGCCAGAAAGAGTGGCATAGATGAACTGACTGCAACCCCCATTCCCTCTCCCCTGTGCCATTGTGGAGGAGGACATAGAGAAATTGGGAGCAAAATAATTTGAGCCTGGGAAGATAGGAGGTTTGGGGGAAAGTGTTTTAAGATGTGGTTTTTATGTCTCACTGTCCTACTTCGATGATTGGTAACAAATTAAATTTATTTTTCTTCCCTAAGTTAAGTCTGTTTTGCCCATGACCACAATTGGTGACCGAGTCCTCCCCGTCCTCATTTTTTTAATCCACAACCCCTTTGTTGTGATTCTCTTCCCATCTCACTGGGTAGGAGGAGTGAGCTTAGGTTCACAGGTCATAAAATCATGACTGGCATTGAGATGATAGAGATGGATTGGGTATTTACTGTCTCTTCCACCAGAAGAAATGGGGAACAAAGTAAAGGTAGCAACTTGGCAGGCTTCATACAAAAGAAGACAGTTTGTATGGTGCTCCATGTCACCAAAAGTTGCCAGTGTAAGTAACAGCTAAATTAGTTGAAAATAAGAGGTTAAGGAATTTGTGGAGGAGAAACCCACCAAGATTTACATATAATATGGAAATAATCTTTAGCTCAGAAAATCCTAAAATGCAAATTATTACAGGGATGAACCACTATATGCTGCTCTATGCTCTCTATGTGTTCACAAGCTGCACTTTTAGTAACTTTCAGAGAATAGATATTAGGTCAAATGGATCTTTGGTTTTAGTCATTACAGACATCTTTCTGTAAATAAATACATATTTCACTTAACACTCAAATGTTAAGTATTTACTGGTCAAAAATACAACTTAGTAAAAAAGATGAAAACTAGAAATTTTATTTATTAACTGTAACATAAGACAATCTATTCTTCTGATGACTGTGTTAAATATACAGTAAGACAGTTTCAGGAAACGATGGGCCTGATTTTGTTCCACATTTTCCCATTCTTCAACAAAGAATTCAATGAGGGTTAACTTGCTGCGGAGATGACACAAATGCCTTCCCACTAGTGGGTCTAGTGACTTGCAGGTATGTTCTTGAAATGAAGACTCAGTTGAGCCTTGGGCTGCATCCCTCAGCAGTTTTGCCTAACATCGCCCAGGCTGGATGAGGCTTTGAGCAACCTGATCTAGTGGAAGGTGTCCCTGCTGACAGCAGGGGGATTGGAACTAGATGATCTTTAAGGTCCCTTCCAATCCAAACCATTCTATGATTCTATGATTCTATCACAGTGGTGGGGTCCTCTGCCCCTTGCTAAAGACCAAGTACATTCTGCAAGCTCTGCAAATGTCTCCTTAACATGTTCATGCCTTGGTCCTGGCTTGTTCCATCCACAGTACAGACAGATTGCCTGGGAATCGCTTTAGCAGGGTTCACATCCTACACACCCTCCGAACTTGCTTTTTCTGGGGAGGTTTGGTATCTTTTGCAGTATCCAACTGACTTGTTGGTACTCAGAGAAAAGGTCTTAACGGAGGAGAAATACTCTTCTTTAAGCAACAATCAACATACGTCAACATTACTTCTGTAATGTACATGACTCCTTAGCCTGATTTTCACAAGTAGATTCTTTCTGCTGAAAATACTAAGAAAAATTGCTCTTCTGAAAAATATTTTAAACTTTTGTTTAAACAAACAAATATCCACATATACATATGGATGTTTAGACTCCTTTTATTGTCAACAGATGACTAGTTAACGTACTCATGCTGGAGAAGACCTGAATAAATGAATAAACTGCCCAAACAGTAGCAGGTTAATTCAGTTGTCCAAACAGTGGTGCCTACTGTTGGTTTACATGTCCTAAGCTATCTGAGACATCTGTTGGGAGCAAGCAGGTATGACACAGGCCCAATGGGAGACCTATGTCCTTTTTGGAGAGGAAACTGGAGGCTAGAAATTATTTTCTCAAGGGAATTAAAATGGTGCTGGATACTACAGTTTGCAAATCAATGAGTCCTAGGGGTCCCCTTTCAGGTGAGCCGAGTCCTCCTCCAGGCACTACAGACTGTACTGGCTAAGTTGCTACTCACTAGAAGGGAAGCTCAGACACCAAACATGGCTGTAGAATCCTGTGCATAGAGACCTAAATATGAGTTTCAATCTCAAACTGAATTCTGCACTTGGTCATAAAATTTCCATGAAGGAAGATAATTTTTATTGAAATAATCTTATGTTTTCCCCTTGCTTTCTGTAATTCAAGCAAATCACCACTGGTATCTAATGCAGTTTGCTGTCCAGCTAAGAGTCCGTCAAAATCTATGCCTGTATTCAGTTATTCTCAAACACTTCAAGTATCTGTTCTTTTTTGAACATGAAGTATGTAAATCTCTGCATTTTAATTAAACTCTTATACCAGTGTCATACCTCTTGACTACCTCCTATATGTAAATTGGTGCTCAGCAGTGAAGTGATTTACTCATAGTCCAGATTTGAGACTACAACCCTTTGTCCTTCACAGTGTCGAGGTGTATTTATTTGCTGTCTTAATTGCTTAATCTACTGGAATTTTTCTGAAAGGTTTTCAAAGATCTGATCAGAAGCAAGGATCCTGCATTTTTCAGATGAGAACGGGACGGTGGTTTACTGGCTGATAATGCATCATTTGCAAACAGTAGATCTGCAAATAGCATGCGTCATCCTGCTAGGATAGCCCAGAGACTTCTGCACTGACAGAATTCATACACATCACCCATTTCTTTTCCCTAAATACCTCTGTTAAGAAGCACAATGTTATCAAAAATCAACACTGAAATGCAAAATGTCATTACGTTTCCATTACCCCTATCTCTTTGGTAATTCATTTATATTCTGAATAGATATGTGATTTGTGTAATTTAGGGTTGGTTTGTTTGGCTTGAGTTTTTTTAAATTGTATTAAGATAGATGCTCTTGAAACGCATCACTAATGCTTTTCATTGGCATTATGAGTGTACACCAGATTCCACAAAAATTCCCATGGAGCTATGAAAACCACATAAGTAGTTCTTACACAGCTGCCCAGAAACTCACTATAGTTAAACAGCCAGTGCTCTCCCTTTTCCCTTTGGATGTTTCTAAATAAATAAATAGGTATGCACTGTAAATTATCCAATTTGTAGAATATGTTAGAATCACATAAACAAAAGCAGTAACAAGCAACACTGAGACTATTGCCTTCAATTTAATTTCAGTGACTACCTTAAAAAGCTACTCACCTGGAATGACTGCAATTTTAAGAGCCCTATTAAGGTCTGATCACTTAAAATTATACTTGTGTATTTGAAAGGTTTTTATTTGTAACAGACATACAAGAGAGACAAAGTAGTAATTACCTATAGCACATATTACAAGTGACTTATTTCAAAATAAAATGTTCTCCTCAATAATTTGCATACCATTCTTAGTGCAAATCAAGTCCACTTTTTTGTGACAATTAATTTTTATCAATTTTTACCTTTTCTGCTTATAACAGAACTTCAGTTTCAATTCTTGTTCAGTCTGTGAGACCCAACTGCAGTGAATCGAATTATGCTTGTTTAGCTAGCAAAAAGTCAGAGAGCCTCTAGGTGCTGCCAAGAAAAACTGTGAACAAATTTTAGGATTGGTCTGAGTATGTGTAACTAGCCCTGTAGAAAGCTTTGGATTTTGGTCACATTTAAGCAAGATACAAATAGTAACACATCGCATGGATACTCAAAGGATTCCTGTCAGACTTAAAAACACCATGAACTAGAAACAGCTGTAAAAAGACAGAAATCCCCTAAATAAATGTAAGATAAGATACAATTCAGGGAAGAGGGGACAGCAATAATGCTGTATCCAGAATTTTACATTCCTCAACCATTTAAATGGTCTAATGTAAATATGTTTCAGCAATTTCTGTGAATACGTGAGTACTTTACATTTAGTCAGAGATGAAAGGAAACTTCCAGGACTGTACTTAAGGCATGAAGTGGTTTTGCAAACTGCTTTGGAGGTGGGTCTCCATTCTTAAGGGAAGTCATCACAGGATCTGCTGACTGGGATGCCAGCCCTAGTCCTACAAAGAGTCTGGGCAATAACCTCACCTTGGGTGAAACCTCGTGCTCACACAAGGCTCCAGGAGCACTTTTGAAGCTGGCAGAATCCACCCTGCAGAAAAAATCTACGCCATGGATCACAGCCTGAAGTAGGGAAGGGAAACTGCCAGAAAGTGGGGGAAGCAGGAGAGAGTGAGAAAATGTACAGCCAGAAGTAGCACTGGCAAGGTCAGTAACTAGTAATGTTATGAACAGTTTTCAAAAGAGAGCCTAAGATTAGGAGTAGACATTTTTGATATGTGGGGAAAGACATTTGGCTGCAGTGTTGGTCTGGGCCCCATG
Organism: Antrostomus carolinensis; assembly: GCF_000700745.2. NCBI lineage: Eukaryota > Metazoa > Chordata > Aves > Caprimulgiformes > Caprimulgidae > Antrostomus > Antrostomus carolinensis. The sequence continues at coordinate 77,503 of NW_010286493.1, forward strand.
CTCTTTTAATCCATATAACAAATTATATGTGAAGTAGAGCAAAGTCAGCTCAGCTTCTAAAATGGGACAGTTTTCAGAACTAGTTCTCTGTAAAAAACCATATAACTATATACTTATAAATGAGGAAAAACTTACAGTGATTGTTTTTTACAAAATTAACTTGCATGGTCAATCTGTGTCCTAAGGAAGAAATAAAACAGACAACAGTGTGGAATTTACCAATGCCAGTAAAAATGGGCTCAACCTATCAGCAACACACTTTGCAGGATTTTTTAAGTCCATGTTTTAAAGGGAAAGGTGTTTGAAATTAATTTATTATTTCTAATTATCTATCATCACCACCACCAAAGAAAGTATATTTAATATACAGCCTCCACATGAAAGACAAACTGTGAGAGACAAACCAGAGATGAAATAACTGCTTCTTATTTTCATGCTTTAAAAAAACCCCAAACTATTCTTGAGTACAGAAAGCCCTCTGTGGGTAATGAACTACCTCCATGAAGCATAACACTGCTGTGTAGAACTGCGGTTCTTACATAGTATCAAGGTAAAAAATGAGCGGTGAACCATCTGGTAATTCAATGAGTACCTCAGATGTGGAATAATGAAATTCTGAAAGTACATCCTACATCTAAAGACAGGCAATTCATATACAATAGGCAAGCTATTTATGTATAATTGGTACCTCCAAACTACTTGATTACTAAGTAGTACGGTTGTTCTTTGTCACAGAGATTCATATTGCCTGACTATCTTCTGGCTCACCTCCTCTGCATTCACAGCCATTCAGCAGAACTGTAGCAGAAGGAGTAATTGCGCATTTACAGATGTAGTATTACTTATTTTATTTACAACAGTCCCCTAGCCGGTTGGTGAAAAGGGGGAATATCCATTACCAGATGACAAGCAAGGCCACCATTATGTCTTGAAAATGCTGGTCATCCGCAGGCGTATTTTCAGAATTACTGTTCTTTGTCCAGCTGAAAAAACGTTTTTAACTTCTTTTTCATTACTTCTGCTGCATTGTTGCTTGCATTATACTGGAATGATAATTCAGATTTGGGATACTAGACAATTTGATATATTAGCGGGGTTAGACAAGTATAATGCTTGCATTGTTCACACATTCTCCTCTGACTCACTGCAAGAGTATAAATACCCACCGTAAGGGGAGCTCCACCCTGGCTAGGCTTAATCTAATACTTTCTGCTGTTGCAGGCCCTTCTACCTTTAACATGAAACCAAGCCATTAAGACTCAACTCATTTTTTATTTTATTTTTTTTACATTTAAGATTATTCACAAAAAACAGCTTTACACAGTTTCCTGTAATCTCGAGGCAAAAGGTGTTCTGTAAATGTACTTTGTTTCAAATGTAAGAAACATCAACCACCCACTTCCTGCATTGTTCCCTAAAAGGGTTACAAGTACTGCAGCACTAATCCGGCTCTGCCAAAAGGCTGCGCTTCTTGCCAAAGAGGGACTCAGTTCATGTTAAATGACTATACTCTTCACGTTAAATAACACTTGGAAGCTGAAACACGCCAAGGCTTTAGAGATCCCTTTCGAAAATATCTGACAAAGACACAAGACCATTTATTACAGGAGGCCCTGCAGAAAATTCCCAGGGCCGAGCTCTGCGCAGCTTCCACGGCTGTGTGTGTGTCAGGGAAGGACAGGGCTGGTGCCAGGAGCTTTCTGAGCCCGAGGAACATATAAACGGGTCAGTGGAACAAATCTTTTCCTCAGAGTAACCCTTGAAACAAAATAGTGTGTGATGTTCATTTAGATTTTTGCATTTATGACAGGCAAATATGGCTGGAAAGGTCACTGTTTCAGTAAAATCAATGTGAACTAAATAAAATTTGATTCTTGTCAATACTGAATTTTATTACCAACACAATCCTACTCAAAACAGTGACTGGATCCTACAGAGGAACGGATGAGGCACTTTAACTGACACGTTAGTGCCCAGATTAAAAAATAGGACAGAGAACTGTAAATTCGCATGCCCTCAGTCCTTTGCAGGAGCTTGAACCGAGTTAGTCTTTGGTAAACCCAGGGCTGGGGTCCCGGTGTGCTCAGACATCCCCAGCACGTCTCGGAACTGAACAGAAAGTGCTACATGTGTCCCTGTCGCTCGGCCTGACAACTGCATAGGATTTTACGCAAGATACTAAGGAACCAGCAAAATCCTTCTAGAGACGATTAAGCGGGAGACAGAACG
>NW_010286494.1:0-9331 GCF_000700745.2 Antrostomus carolinensis
CAATCCCCATCATTCTGTGATTCTGTGAAAACTTTAGAACTTTTTCTGCATTTCCAATTTAAAGGGCTGAAAGTCTGGTCCTGTTTCAGCTTTTGCTAGACATTTTTCCACATTAAACAAAGAAACTAAGTTCAGTATCTTCTAGCTTCTAGACACAGCTGGAAGAAATGAGAGAGAACAAATGTGTGGTGTTTAAGGATCATGTTTCTTCATTCATTTTCATGGGTCAAAAATGAATGAGAAGTCTGCAATTTACAGCTGAACCAGGAGGACGAATCACATGGAAGACTTATTTTGCAATGAACAACCTCCTCATTGGCAGGCCAAGTATTTTGTTAATGTACAAGTTAAAATTCAAGTAAGCTTCAGATACAGAAATATCGTGTTCCTATATGAGTTGCAAGACTGAGACAGAAGAGAACTCTCTGTAATAAGCACCAAATGCCAAAGGTACAAAATATTTATCTACATAGTAACACTCAGACAGATTGAAGATTTGTGATGGTATACTGAGGTAGGTGAGGCTCCACCTGCCCCACCCTTTGCCAGCCCATCTTTTCTGACCTGTCTTGGATGATGCATGTACATTAAGGCACAGGATCAGTTCAGGGAACCTGTGTTCCATTTAACCATATCCATAATGCAGTCCAAAAGTCCGATGTGTAGTCCAAGATTTTCCTGAAGGGTGATGGGAACTTTGTACTGAAACTGTAGGCTATATCAAGAGCTGAATTAGACCTTATAACAGCCCTCTTGTCTCAAACAGCTGCAGAGCTAAAATCAGCATAGCTTTGGAGAATGCTACAGATGAATCTAGCATTAAAAAGATGGCAACACTTCTTTGAGGCAGGTTGTTACATATTGTTATCTACAGCAGCTGACCTGGGAAAAAACAAGAAGGCTTTTCTGCACAGCATTTATAATTCTGAATATAGATGCTTACAGTTCACCAAGCTATTGCAAAGATGCTTGAAGGTGCCTTCAAGGGGTCATTTGTTGGGTGTACTCTGCTTATGGGGTGGATTTAGAAAGATTTGTGATCCTTTGTCCATTGTATGAGCAGGCCATGTACAAGATGGCTCTGACTTGGTAATAAATTAGGTATTCAGTACTAAACCTTTGCTAATGAGAGCAGAAGAGCCCTAGTCTATGTGTGCATGTTCAAAGAAGCCATTGAGTATTTCTGTTGAGAGGCTAGAAATGGACCCACCCAAGTGGATTCCTGAGTCTCAACCTTCATTAACTAAGAGAAAATAAATGCAGGTCACTACAGACTAAACCCAAGAAACATGGGTCAAAGAGACATTTATCCAATAGGTATTTGCATCAGCACATAAGGAAGCAAGGCAAAAAGTTTGTTGTCAAAATTAATTTTTTATACATTATTTACATGTTGGTAATTCCTTGTTGCTTGTGCTCTTTCTCACCTTAATATATATATATATATATTACATTTTGTTTTATTATATTCACAGAATTATGTACTTCTTGAGAATAGGAAAGCATTGACTACATTTGGCCTCCAGGGGAAGGATTTAATTTTCCCAGGTGCCTTAATGAACACTCATCTGGTTTTGTTTTGTAATTTTACAAAGAACTCATAGATTTTGAACGTGACCCTTCCTGCTGCTGACAAAACTTGGCAGAAGTGTTCCACTGATATAATACAGAAATGCAATGTTGAGTTGTGCCTCTCCCTGTGATGTAATGCACCTACAGTGACCTTAAAGAGAGTGACTCATAATATAGTTTTATCATAAACTTAAAGAAAAACAGTACTACTTTTATCTGAAGGAAAGTAGAAGCAAGTAATTGTACTGCAAGTACTGACATCTTCGTGCATCCAAGAGGGACAATAAAAATGAGACTGCTAGCTTTGCTTTATCAAGAGAGGAAGCATCAGTAATTTTATTTCATTTGGAGAAAAATATGTGTTTTAAGCAGGTTATTTAGGGTTTCAACAGAAGAAGTTGCTCTGTTGTAGATAAAATGAACTGGAGAATGGGGTTAGTGTCAGAGGCAGAGGAGGAAAAAAAAATATTAGGAGGTAAGGAGGAGGATATGGAAATAAATACCCCATATTTAGGAGAATAACAGGTAATAACTCTGCCCTAAAAACATCCATGAAAATTGGGCAATACAAAAGTAAAGAAAACATTAGTAATTATATAATTAAAATTTTGAGTGCCTAATATTGTTGATTAGAGTATTGATACTGCATGACGAAAAGAAATAGAAGTCATTCACCTAAAGGCACAATTCAGAACCAGAATTTCAGAGGGATAGTTCTGAGTACAATTTCCTTTACACTGATTTTTTTTTTTTTTAATATACTTTTGTGGTGGTTTAAATTACCCATCTAGAAAAAAAGAAGTAAATATAATTCAAAGTACGGATCATAAGGATATCTGTGGAAAACTAGACCACAGTATAAATTAAAATAAAGACAGATTAGATGATACAGAATGATGATTCTGAAACAAAAAATAATTGCATACTTATGTAAGTGCTGTATTCCATTAAAATCTCTGCTACAAGATCACAGTAACTGAAAACATCTCTAATAAGGCTGCCTCAACATTCTGTCTTCACTTCCTTAGGCTATTGCATTATACTTAATTTTTAATAACATTGAAACATACTTTTTTTTTTAATATTATGTATCACACACCATGTCTGTGGTTATAGTCACACGTGTCTAAGAAGCATACAAAAATACTTCTCAGAATATTTAAGATTAAACTAATTGGTAAGCAAGATAAGACCAGCAGTCCTCCACAGGTGCACTGCTGCCAATGTCTACTCTTAGTTTTTGTCAAGATCTTTGGTTTTCCTTTGTCCTGATGATGATAAGGATTATACCATCCTTCTCTATTTCCATTTCCCTGTCTAGTTTTCGTACATGACTCAAATTTCGTTGTCTTTCCCCAGCTGGAACCATAACATGATCTACTTCTTATTATCCTCAGTCTTCTTCACCATATATATATATATATATATATACACACACACATACATACATGACCTTGAATTGTCTGTTCTAGTAGAGCTGAATTGTCTGCAGCTGAAAAGACATAGAAATTTGACACACATGTAATGGGAAAATTTAATTTCACTGAATACTGAGTATGTCGGTTTTGGGTGGGTAGATCTGTGGAGTTCTGAGGTGGTGGGTCATGCAGAGGCAAGATTTATTCCTGAGAAATCAAACCTGTTTTTAATGGGTTCCCTAGCTGCTGTATACGTGAATATGATTCTTCAGCTAGGATAGCTTTTATTTGGACATTATGATGGACTGACTTATGGTTGGAATTCTGCAAATTCTGAATGTCAAACTGTGAGTAGAGTAAGTGAAAGAGAAGATAAAGCTAGAAGTAATTGTTTCCTGAATTAGTCATCTTTAAATGCTTATTTTTCATCAGTGCCAGTTTTTTAAATGCTATATCACGAAACCTCACAAACAGCTGTGTGCTATGGTTGTGAGGGGCAGGAAGTAACAGCTGGTAAGAGGGGAGGGAGGGAGGGAGGTGTATGTAATCTGCATGCACTAGCCCTACTGCTGAAGGAAATTTTATTTAACCATACCTTGGGATGTCTTAGAGTGGGCAGCTTCCCTAGAACTAGACATGCTGATTTACTCATTGATGCGTTTTCTGAGTTTATTTTGTCATCATATTTTCCCACTTAATAATGGTTTCAAGATTCAGTTTAGGAGTAAGGATGCATTGCTTGGCAAAAATAGCCATGGAAGATATTTTGTTTCCCAAATTCCAGGTGAGGGAATCTGAGACTTTTTGCATTTGCTGAAGAATCACAATTTAAGGTAAAGTATTTTTTAAAAATTTTGTTTTATTTATTTGTTTTACGATTAAGTCTATTAAAGAATTCAACGCAGTCTTGAAGCACTAATGAAGAACAAGATGATGGAATATACAAGACCACTAATCTGATATGGTACAATTCTTTTATTCCAAGTGACTTTTAAAAAATGGAAAATTGGACATACCTCATGATTTTTCAATTTATGTTTATAGTTCTAACAAATTACATTATGCCTTTATTCAAATCTTGATTCTAGTTAAATATAAAAGTGAGTGTTTGGTTTTGCTGGAAACAGAAACCTCTTCCTTACAGTATCATAGAGCAATTCCTGGTTGTAAGCTCTGAGTTTATACTTTTTTAACATAGAAACTCTATGTTTAGTGAATTAAAGATGAAAGTATTTGATAAAATTTGCTGAAAAGACCAGTCTTGAAGAGAACACAAGCACCTTTTAAGACTCATAATGATTTTGATAAATTGGAGAAATGGTCTGTAACAGTAAGAGGAAAACCAGTACAGACTATAGAGAAGAAAAAAGTCAGATACAAAATAGAGACTAATGAATATAAAATGTAGCATAATAACTCCTGCTTTTTTTAAAGAGCCTGGATATTATAAATGAAAGGGAAGGAAAGAAGGCAGGCTTTATAACTGCTCTTACAAATGAAGTCAAGGATAAATTTTAGTAATAACAAAATACCTGTGCTAGAGATGCCTTTTTAGGCACCGTGTCCTCAACTTTGTTATTTCTTAAACTAAAGCCTTTCAGAAAGCTCTAATGAAATCTAAAATTAATTGAATTGCAGAAAGGTGTCTAAGGTGGACATAAAAGATCTGGTTTTTTTTTACAAGGAAAAGTATTTATTTTCTAATGAGGATTTCGCAGAGAAATCATTGTGGGAATATTTTTTATTAGATGATTGCTCATCTGTCAGCTGAACCTTAAGATGAGTAAGACTCACATATAATGGCAAGTTAGCCTTGGCTAGCAGCCAAACTCCAACCCAGCTGCTTGCTCACTTCCCATCCTCAGTGGGATGGGAGTGGAAAATAGGATGAGAGTGCTCCTAGGTTGAAATTAATTCAGGGAGATTGCTTACCAATGACCATTACAGGCAAAACAGACTTGGGTAAAAAAAAAATTAGTTTGTTGCCAATTAAAATAGATTCAGGTAGTGAGAAACATACATTAAACCAACATATTTCCTCCCTCCTCTCCAGACTCCTCTAGCACCCCACTGAGAGGCATGGGGGAAATAGGGAACAGGAGGGTATGGTCAGCACTTTTCCTGCACACCAGTGTGGGTCCTTTTCACAGGCTGCAGTCTCTCAGGATAAGTCTGCTCTGATCCCGAGTCTCCATAGTCTGCAGTTCCTTCAGTTCCTCCAGGGAATATCTCCCTGCTCCAGCATGGGTTCCTCCATGGGCTTCAGTGTGGATAACTGCTCCACCATGGACTCTCTACAGGCTGCAGGTAAATCTCTGCTCTGGTGCATGGAGCACCTCCTCCCTTTCTTTCAGCTTTCACCTTGGTCTTCACAGGGTTGCTTCTCACTCTCTTTGTTTTTTTCTTTCTCCTCTGCCTGTCTGGTGTTTTTGCCCTTTTTTTGATAGGCTTTACCCAAAGCACCACCACCCTGGCTGGGGGGCTCAGCCAGGCCCTATGGTGGGTTGGCTGGAGCCACTGGAACCAGCCGTGTCCAGCACGGGGCAGCCCTGGCCTCTCCTCACAGAGACCCTCCTGCACCCCCTGCTGCTACCAGTACGTGGGCACCTGCACCTAGTACGCATAAATATGTACACACTCAACAAGCTAACTCCACGTTTTGTAACAAACACTAAAATGATCTCAAGTCAGATCATGTTGCTATTTTTTTTTTATTCTACACTTTATCTTTTGTCCTTCAAACTTTTTTTTCCATTAAAAAAATATTTAATGAGAAGATAAGACCATCTTTAGGTCTGTTACTGAGTCTAGTCAGGAATTATACAGAGAACAGAAGACTCAGGGCAAGGAAATAGTTGAATGATTTCAACATATAAAAAGCCTCCCTCCAAGGAATCATCAAATATCTCAATGTTCACCTACCTTTTTTGAGGAGAAAGCCTTAGTGTAATGACTGAAATTTTAGGCAAAACACCTCCCTTGTATTTTTATCTAACAGGTGCATAATCCATTTAAACACTTACAAGTTCAATATCACAGATGTATGACCACTCTCTATTAGAAGCAGAGATAGTAGTTTGACACTGCGTCATTTTAAAATCTCTATATTTACTATCTCCATTGTACATCCATCTGTACACACCCCATCCTCGGGAAACATCCAAGGTTGGGTTGGATGGGGATCTAGTTGAAGACGTCCCTGCTCACTGTAGGTGGTGTGGACTAGATGACCTTTGAAGGCCCCTTCCAACCCATTCAATGATTCTATGATCTTTTAAAATAATAGTTATACAATAGAATCTGAATACATTAATTCTTTTTTTTTTTTTTGACTCGAGTTCCTTACACCTGTTTTTTAAAGTTAAATATCTGCTGAGATATGGACCTTAGTTGCTAGCATTTATGTTTGTTTCTAGGGGTAGCTGATTTAATTTTGTCTTGTTCTAACTTCCTTCATTCTCAACCAGATCTGAATGTGCTTTTTCTAGAGAATGTATCTAATCAAGGCAAAGACACACATCCTGGATACTTCTGCGCAATTCATGGTACCAAGTTTGCTGTACAATAACCAGAAGTGAGGCAAGGATATAAGGCCGTGACACTTCAAAGTGCTTCATGCTATATTAGCAGGGACTAGCCATTAAACAGGACGTTACAAAGATTGCTCTATTTCCCATTAATTTCACAAGCCTCACACTGAGTTATCTGTGAATGCATGTGTATCACTTACAGTCACTTTTCTTAATAAATGATTCATATTTAATGGGAATAATAAATGTTGCTGCAAGTTTGTAATATGATTTTTTTTTTCACTGCAATTTCCTTCTCACTGTTCTTTCAAAACACTTAAACTTCCATGCTAATAATTAGCAAATTCTTGTTAGCTGAAGGGAAAATCATATCTTACGGTATTTGCATCAGATAAACCAGATCCATTATAACCCATCTCAGTACTATATTTTGCAGGACATGGGAATTGTATTCCCAAAGCATAAAACTATGCATTATTTTTTTTATCATCAGCCTAAAAAAATTGCCTCTCCTGATTTTCTACTGTAAATATTTTCATTTGTCTTTAGTAGTAGTACTCTGGCTTAAATGCTGAAGGAGAAACAAAATACAAAATGCTGTTGAACTCCATCATAAATAATGTACAGTACCTTGGGCGGTTTATGCCCTCAGCTATGCAAGTGCTCCTTTTCAACATATGTAGTTTGCATATAAATTAGAGAATTTGGTTTAGTCAGTAATGCTTTAATTTAATTGATTCTGAGAACAGTGACAATCTCCTAAAATTAATCTGCTTGTGATGGAGTTTAGTAGAAGCCAACAAAAGATATGAGTGAACCAACAAAAAAGGATGAAAACATGGAAGTGCAAAAGTTTTTGGGGTTAGAAGGGGCCTCTGGAAGCCACAAAGTCTGACCCTCTGCTCAGAGCCAGGTCACCTAGAACAGGATGCCTAGAACCATGTCCAGTGATCTCTGTCCTTATCTTGACCCACAAACCTCTCATTATATTTTTCTCCCCCTGTCCAGTTGAGGGGGCGTGGTAGAGTGGGCTTTGGTGGGCATCTGGCATCCAGCCAGGGTCAACCCACCACGATATACAATGTCCTATGTTTAATTTTGTGTTCATTGCCTCTTGTTCTGTCAGAGGATGTTACTGAGGAGAGCCTAGCTTACTTTTCTTCATTCCCTTTCATCATGTATTTATGCACATTGATAAGATCTCCATGTCCTGCGTTCTCCAGGCTGCAGAGAGCAGCAATTGCTCTGCAGTTCTCCCCTTGTCCACCAAGCCAGTCATCTCTTTGCAGAAAGCTGTATCATGTTGGTTAACATCCTAGAGATGAACACACAAGATTTAAGGATGTTAAGTGTTTAATTGTAAGATTGTTCCAGATCTGGACCTTAACCTGAATAAAAGAAAACACTAAAAAGGACAGATCAAAACCCTTAGATCCAAATACAAATGGTCTACACACTGTTAGAAGTGTGTATTCAGATTCAGACCTGTCAATCCAGACAATGGTATAAATCCAGTTTCAGAATCAATGAAAATGTAATTCAGTTCATGTGACAGTGTCTCCAGAAAGTACATTATTTAGTAGGTATAGAAAATATGTTTCATTGCATTACAGAACCACACAATCAATTGCTCCAAGACAATGTATACTTTGTATACTATACTGCTTCCTGCTTGATCCTGGGATGACTGGACAGTGGGTGGTTGAACTTGGCCCTGGCTAGCTGATTCACACATTCCACTGCTGTTGATGAGAAGTGAAGCCTGCTGAGTGGCAAACTGAATGCCAGATAAAATGAAGGGGAGATACTTAGGAGTTAAAAGTTGGTAACAGCAGTGGAATTGTAACTAATAAAGAAAGGAACAGGACCACTGAAAATATCACACAAGAAATGTGATACTATGGAGAGATAAACTGGTGGACCACCATGATTGACAGGTATTGGTTGATTTGAAAGTAGGTGATCGTAAGAGAGCTATATGGCTGTAGCACTCACCCAGATGTCCATCATGTCCTTTGGAGGACAGAATTAGTGTGAGTGACCCTGTATACAGTGCTACAAGAATATCCTATTGCAAAACATTCCAAGATATTTGATACTCACACTGATGACATAGTGTAATAATCCACATTTATGTGAATTTTAAATGTAAATTTTTATGCATACATTTTAAAGAGAAAAATCTTTCTTTTATTATTTTTTAAATTATTTATCAGAGAAATAAGAAAAAATGCAATTCTGTATTTATGTATAAGTTTCTCTGATGAAATACTTTATTTTATTTGGAAAACTAATATTTCCTATTTGATACCAGAAAATGACCATTACATCATCTTTATTCCAAAATGAGTTACAAATAGAGTGGGAATTTGTCTTCAGCTTATGACTTAAAATTCTACACTAAAATATCTTTAAATGTGAATCCAATGGAAGCATTTTTACAAATCTATTTATCAAATTCAGTAATTCTTCTGAAAAAATAAAACCAGTTCTCTGTCTGTGATCTATACTAAAGTTATGAAAACAGTTATGAATCTTTAATATATCAATATATTACAAATATCATAGAATCATAGAATGGTTTTAGTTGGAAGGAACCTTTAAAGGTCATCTAGTCCAACCCCCCTGCAGTGAGCAGGGACATCTACAACTAGATCAGGTTGCTCAGAACCCCCTTCAACTTGACCTTTAATGTTTACAAATATGGGGCATCTACCACCTCTCTGGGCAACATGTTCCAGTGTTTCAGCACCCTCATCATAAAAATTTTTTTCCTTTTATCATTGCCGGCTCATGTTCAGCTTCTCGTCT
>NW_010286495.1:0-14571 GCF_000700745.2 Antrostomus carolinensis
CCAAACCATTATATGATTCTATGATTCTATATGTTCTTAGGTTGAATTTGTGGTCCTCCTATACTACTTGTTCATTCCAAAATAAAGTTTTATCATCTTAAAACCAAGAAACAAATAACTGTCAATAAATATTTAGAAACTTTAAAATGCATTTTCTTTTTATTAGTTTATCAGGTGAATTATTTCCTTCTCAAACATTCTCAGTGCAGAGCAGATGTTAAGACTGGCTACTTTTCTTTTGCACAATATTAAATTATTTTTACAAGGTAAATTCTAGGAGAGTGACATTTGGTGTCAACACTATATAAACAATAGCTACCCTGCAATTGCTAATCTATTTCCTTCATTACTGTTGATGTCCTGAAACCGGGGGAACACTAGAACTGACAGAAAAACAACCCATTTCCTCCAAACCTTCCTGCCGAATAATTACTTCCTGTGTTTATCTGATATGTGCTTCCTGTGGGCAATTTCCATATGTTTTTCCTGTGCATGAGTTTTTTTAAGGACTCCAAGAAAAAACAAATTTTGCCAAGTGCCTCCTCAAGCTAAGAAGTTGAACAGATTAACAGGAGACAGAAAGAGCTTTAAATACCTTTGAAAATATTTTCTTTAAAGATTTTTAGGACTATTTTTATCAATAGTTTGGTCATAAAATCTTACATTGCATTCAGTTTTTACAAGTGTATCAACTTTGCTTATTTTTTACTGCTGTTATAAAGAATATAGTTTTCAGTCTTCTTCCTTGTGTACACAAAACCTTTATTTCAGCCTATTAATTCTGAAAGGAACTACTAGTGATATTTAGATACAAGAGAAACCCTTTGTCTTTATAGGACCTTAAAGAACTGAACATGTTTTCTTCTTCAGTTGTGTGGGATGGTAGGAAAGTTGCACTTTTCTGAAAATCCTCTTGCTAGCATTCCCTAGACATCATCACAAAACCAATGTGGAACAGGGCTTTGGGACACAGATCTTCCATTTCTCCCTGTCTCCTGGGGCATTCTGAAGTATATGAAAGACTCACCATACAGATTTGACGTTTCCCCACATGCTCATAACACTAGTGATTTTGGTTAGATGCCTACCTGCACTCTTCCTTTAACATCCATGCTAAAAGAAATGCCTATTTCAAATAGTAAGTTTTATTAAATGTTGATGCTTCCCCTGCCATGTCTCAGATGATTGTCTAATATAAGTTTTTTTTCAAGAAAACTAAAGAACTTGTTGATCCCATGAAATATTCCTTCTTTTATGGATCTTGCTGTTAAGGTTGCTTGCTGCTGTGCGTGAAAAGTCTTTTCACTAACGCTTAGGAGAATTATCTCTGATATATACTGGCCTCCAAAGGTTTTTTTGCTGGGAGTTGTTGCTTCTTACACATATGAGGAATATGTGAAACTCACTAATGACGTCAGAATCTCTGTATGTTACAAAATGGCTTTGGGATTCTACCAGAAATTCTTTTACAAATGGTTACATCTCCAGAATGGGTGAATCTTAGTGAATGTGTAGATGGTTAGTTCAGCTGCTTATCAGATGGTGGACTCAAGCATTTCCAAACTCTCTGGTTTTAGTGTCTTCTTAGGTGGGAAAATTCTGATGTTGGTTTATGGAAATAAATGAAAACCCAAATGATTAATTCAGCTATTTATGTTAATTCTTCATCGGAATCAGTCTTCAGGTAAAAGAGGAATGCATGATTTATCCCTTAATGGAACAAAAATGGAATTTCACAATACCTTTGCTAAGATAAAATTTTCTTTCTAAATGGAATGAATCATTCTTCATTGTCAGAAGGACATCTGTTATTTGGAGCTGGAGCATGGATCAGTCTAAATATATTTGACTATGCTTGGCTTAATGCATTATTTGAAAATAATTTTCTACTATATATTAGTGGAACCTTCTAAGTCTTACTAGCATATCTATGTTGATTAAGTATATGGTGATACATGCTTTATGTAGCAGAAAAAACATAGTGCTTTCAGCAACATGTCTTGTCCTGTAACAGTTTAATGATGTTCTTTAATTCCACTGAATATGTTCAATGGGTGAAGCTTATATCTCTAGCAGGGAAGATTTTAATTGTGAAAATACTTGTATTGTAGAATAAATGGGGAAAGCTAAATCAATTATGAAAGACGCCTTTGTTTTCAAGAGGCAGGCTTCATATGAAGAACAATGAAGAAGGCTGACAATTTCTGTACTGTGGAGAGAGGGGCACTTAGGTGATGCTGAATGACAAGACTGATGACTCAATATTTCCGTCAGTGGGTGGAGCTTCAGCAGAGGTAGTGTTTTGATTAGATTCTTTCACCATCCAGTATAAACTGGAATCCTAAATATGCAAACTTCTTAAATTACATTTATCTTTAGAAGGGAAAAAAACTCCTTCAAATTAGGTTTTAATTTAAGAAGCAAAATCCTAGTGTAACTGATGTAAATTAAAACTCAGTTATTGTGCAGTTCTTATCTTTATGTTTCTATTAAGAGGGTACAGGGAGATACTATTGTTTCAAGAAAAAATTGAAACTCTTTCCTAATTTTAGCATTGTAAAAATAAACAAATATATTTTAATATTTTAAGCATCTAGACTTGAACAATGAATAAATCTCATTAATATCTGGAGGTTTTTAAAATATTCCTCTTACTGACTTTTCTCCCTATGGTTTCTTTTTAGCAAACCTTTATCTTTAAACACAAATCCCCAGAACAAATGCAAGAGTGGCTGGATTTGATACAAATCTAAAAGTACACATATCTGTCATTAGGACTGAAGTCTAAATGAACAATACAAATTTTGCAGTGTAACATAAGATTAATTTCTGAGTTTCAAGGTTCTGCTTTGGTAAAATACCTTGTGTGAAAAAGAAAAAAAAAAATCAAACAGGATTAAAAAAAATAGGCCAACTGAATCTGGGATTTCAAACTTTAATAATCATCATTCATGTCTGTGTGGTTATTTCACGGGGTTATTACCTTGTAAAACAGCAGAGCTTCTGTTATTTTCACTGTGTGTTTTTCTATCTTAAGAAAAAAAAATCAAACAGGATTAAAAAAAATAAGCCAACTGAATCTGGGATTTCAAATTTAATAATCATCATTCATGTCTGTATGGTTATTTCACGGGGTCATTACCTTGTAAAACAGCAGAGCTTATGTTATTTTCACTGTGTGTTTTTCTATCTTAACATGTTTGGAAGTTTTTCAAATTCAACTTTAGAACTGATTTACATAAATTTATAGTGCTTATTTAAGTTCTGTTACATCCTGTACTTTAGCACTCTCATTTGAGGAATACATTGCCTTCTTATCAATACTCACACAAAATAGTCTAATGGAGGTTCTAAAACATTCATACTATGCTATGGTCTTAAATATGTCTTTCTTTGATTAGTAGTTTTTCTTCCTTCCTCTATTTTCTTAGGTCCTTCCCCCTTTTTTTTTTCTCTAGTAAAAGTCAAATATTTAAAACATTAACCAAAGTTTGTATTTCTTGTGTGAACTTCCATGACAGTAGATGTTACTTTTGGGGTATACCTAAAATTTCTTGGTTCCACACTATTATGTTGATAGTGCACAACTTTGTTTTTCCATTTTATGAGCTACATGGAAAGAGACACTTTTATTTATTATGTTATTACTCTCTTCACACAAGACTGACCTGACCTATACTTTGAATCAACAGCAAAACTTTCATTGTCTTAAAAACATTTTGGACCTACAGTTTACACTTTTGTTTTAGTGGTCAGTAAAAGGGAAACTGGTATTATGAAAAGAGTGAGTGGAATTTGTACGTTAGGTAAACCACTGAGGAAGTAATACTTTGCTTATGTTTCCATGTTATACATACACTGCCAAACAAAAAGGAAAAACAAGAAAAATATGTATATCATGACAGATGTGCAACATTCACTATGTTTCTACATAACTAGTTAGATGGATACCAAACAAGATTTCCATGACTGTAAATGGAAAGAACTATATTATTTTCACAATTATCTCAGCTTCTTTCATGCTCTGATGAATATCCTTCATGACAGTTATAAACCTGACCAGGATCAGAGGTTAGATGGTATCAGTCCAAAAAAAGGGAAGGTAATGCTTAGAGCGTCTAGGGACATATGAATTCACCAGATCATTTTCCCAGCCAACAGCACGAAGCTATAGAAATACTAAGTAAGAATCAGTAAACTCTTACATACTCTTACACCAGTCTCCTGCTCCACTTAGACAGGTTTTCAATATAAGCTTGCTGATCAGTCATTCATAAAGTTGACATGCTAGTTTTTAGTTTAATTACTCTTTCTGTCAACACACAATAGTCTGGGCTCTAAGTCTAGGACTCAGAAACATTTTACAGCATTTCCCCTTCTCTACTCTACCTCCAGACATAAAGCACTGTGGGAAACAGCAAAAATTGGACAAATGTAGACCACCATGTTGAAGGAGATTAAGTTAAACAGGGACTAAATTTAGATATTCCATGTTCTAGAAAAGTTCATGAGCCTAGGCATTAAAAACATCATTGCCTTCTTCTCTGGAAGATGTTTGATAAATGAAAACAATCTTTTGCTTTGGGTCGGTTTCTCCAGAATGTGTTATGAAGTAGGTAGAGGAAAAACTGTTTTCTGAATGGTCTTAAAATACTGTACTACTGAGTCTGGTCAAAGCCAAAATACTTAGAGGAATGAGCAAAAGTAGAGATGTGTTATAAAAATATCCAGGAACCAAGAGAACTCATCTTGAATTAGGAAGCCACCAAGAGGACAATTTTGTACTTACAGAAATCTTAAAGCACCTTATGGAATAAAACCAGTGTTACTATTCAAAAATCTCCCTGTACACACACATGGACAAAAACTTTTTACAATTTATGAGGGAATAATCTTGCAGGCCCTGCAAGGGCCAATAAACAAATGAGAACAAGTTTTCTTGGCCAGACTTCAGAGGATGCTGTCTAGCTTGCACCTATATAAAGTCCTTGCTCCTTCAAAAGAAGTTACCTTTGTTCATGTTGTCTACTGGGAACACTCCCTAGCCTTTGCCAAACCCTGAACTATGCCAAGGCACTGCCTGGAAAGGTCAAGTGTTGTACCAGGGAGCACACTGACAGTTAAGCAGTATAATAATGAAGCTGGTCTTGAGCTTATTTCTGTACCATATACATTCTAGTAGTAAAAACCAGGTAGAAAGACTGAGTTTACTGCAGGATTAGAAAATAAAGAGTGCAGCACATACCATAACCACCCTGAGCAGAAACTGCAGCAGTTCACACCTAGGGTAGATGGTTGGACCAACTGGCTGGCTGGCTCTGCAATGAGAATGCATGCTCAGAGATGTGTATTGCTGCTCATCATGAGGATTAATGGCTCAGGTTCACTGTATTTTCCATACGATCTTCACTGAAAATAAATAAAAAGTTCTTGTGCTAGAGCTCTGAAGAGAAGGACTTGGGTGTGGTGATGAATGAGAAGCTGAACATGAGCTGGCAATGTGCACTTGCAGACCAGAAGGCCAATAACCGTATACTGGACTGCATCAAGAGAATCATGGCCAGCAGGTCGAGGGAGGTGATTCTCCCCCTCTACCCCGCTCTCGTAAGGCCCCACCTGGAATACTGCATCCAATTCTGGAGCCCCCATCACAAGAGAGACCTGGAGCAGCTAGAACAAGTCCAGAGGAGGGCCACCAGGATGATCCGAGGGTTGGAGCACCTCTCCTATGAGGACAGGCTGAAAGAGTTGGGGCTGTTCAGCCTGGAAAAGAGAAGGTTCTGGAGAGACCTTACAGCAGCCTTCCAGTACCTGAAGGGAACTTACAAGAAAGCTGGGGAGGGACTTTTCATAAGGGCGGTTAATAACAAAACAAGGGGAAATGGGTTTAAGCTGAAAGAGGGCAGGTTTAAATTAGATACTAAGAAGAAGTTCTTCACTGTGAGGGTGGTCAGACACTGGAACAGGTTGCCCAAGGAAGTTGTGGATTCCCCCTCCCTAGAGGTGCTTAAGGCCAGGCTGGATGAGGCTTTGAGCAACCTGGTCTAGTGGAAGGTGTCCCTGCTGATTGCAGGGAGGCTGGAACTAGATGACCTTTAAAATCCCTTCCAACCCAAACCATTCTATGATTCTATGATTAAGGTGTAAACTACTTCACTGCCTTGAAAAGTTCTCAGTTTCCAATGTTTCATCCTGACTTGAGGCAAAAATTCCAAGTTTGGTTTCCATTTTTCACACAGCACTCTCTGAGTTTGTGTGAATGGCTTCTATAAGTACCTGTGTGTATTGATGGATAAATAGTCACTAGAAAACAGCAGGCAAGGAGAGGAAAAGTATGAGAGAGCATATGAAAGTCTTCCAAAACTGAAAAGCTTTGAAAACCTTTGATCTTGTTAAATCCAGAAGAACTGATAAACTTTGTACAGCAAGAGTTGATGAATTGGTCCAAGGACACCAGCACACATAGAATCCATCCACGTTGTTTAACTCAGACCACACTCAAGAAGATGGTGGCAAGTATATGCAAAAAATATTGGTTTATATATACACATCTGAAGCAACAAGGGAAACTGAAGTACTTTCTGAACACCGTCCAGAAGCCACTGGTGCATCCATACTGTGGTAGTAATTATGTGGTATTAAAAATAAGTTTGATTCTATTAATAATAACTGTTTAACTAAAAAAAAAAATGCCACAACACCATGATGTGTGTCTCCCCTGAACTGATCAGTTGTCAGGAAAAAAGAAATTTACAAAATGGATACAGTAAGATATCAGAAATCAATTTCTTATGAGGAAATATATAATACACTTAATACTCCTGCTATTACCAAGCCATTCAATAGGGTTAACAGTGTGAAAAATTTGCCCTATGTATGAATATGTTCCCTATCATTACTTTTATTAAATTGCCTTCATTATCAGTGGCAAGAAGATCTGGAGTAAATATCTTGAGAAACACGTCAAATATTGAATTTCTCTTGTCTTTTTTGTGATCACAGATGCTGAAAGATTCAAAGTACAGTTTATATTTATTATTACTACACTCTAGTTAAGACTCAAAGGTTAAGAAACATCTTTTGGAATGACATACAGTATGCAGTGTTTTCTACTCATTTAAGTTGTCATTTGTTATGTGGGTATGTTTCAATGCACTTTGTCTCAAGGCTTGTGTTTGTTGTTTGATACAGTTCTGTACACAGTAGATATAGCATTATATGAATTGCAAAACCTCTCTGAGCCAATGTTTTAAACTGTGACAGCACAATAGCCATGAGTTGAGCACCAAAGAATGTGGCAGGTAACCACAAGCTATAATTCTGGCAATTACAGCAATGATATTTTGGGAGACTGGATGGCTGCAGTGGTATTTTTATATTCCCTCTTAAGGTCTGCCTTCAAACTTAACTGCTCAGTTTTGCTTAGCTGGGCTGGCAGGAATGTTTAACTTATATTGGAAAAGTTAAGCAAGATGTTTGACTTGTATGTCCTCTGTCTTTTTCTATTTGCAGCCTAGTATGTCAGTGCATGGAAAGGAGATGGAAAACCAAGAAGATTATACATAGGATCTAGGATTTGATGGTCATTTTTTGTCTCAATATTTGTGTATTTCTTCTAAAGATTTCCATGGTGTTTTATTAACACGGGCAGAGAAGGTAGATGTTCTGGATTCTTCAAAAGAGAGCAAGAAAGCTAGCATTTTTTTCACAGCTGTGCATATAATGTGCTACTTATGTAGGAAATTAAAAAATAAAACAAATGTTATTACTCAAAAGACAAGTGAACCTCCTATGATGCAAATGTATGTAGACAAATAGAAGAAACTGGCACTTGTGGAAGAGTTATTGCTGCCCCAAATTTAAGGCAGTAAAACACAGTTTAGCATATTCATAGTAGTTTTGCCTTAAAGACAAAAATTGCCTCATCTAATTTTGGTTTCAAATTATCAGATAGAATGAAAATGAGTAAACCATACAACTATATAAAAGCCTCATTTAAAGTGATGTCAATATCCTCATCTTTGAATGCTTGTGTATTAGCATGCGATTATTTGTATCAGCCATTTTACTCATAATGTACCTCCTGCCACTTATGTACAAAAATGTAAGACTCTTCATTTCTGTCTCTTCAGTTCCATTTAGTGAAAATCCTAACAAAAAAATGTTGCTGCTTTCCACCATCTCCAGTGACTAACTTGATTTTGTCTCATTCAGTCTCTTTCAAGAATTATAACCATTAAATTTGAGCATTTCCCTTAAATTAAAATCCCTGGTTAACTTTCATAGAGAAGCTGTTGTGCATGATACTTGTTCTTAGCAGACTTTTAATGAAATGTGATATTGAAATATTAATTGAATAACTTAACCTGCTGTTTCATCTTTGCATGAGTATGCTATTAATAACTTCCCATACTTTTTTGTTTTGTTTTGGGTTTTTTTTCTGATGCTTGTCTAAATATTGTTGTTAAAGTGAACGGTATCACATTTTGTTATATTTATTTTGGCTAATATTTATAGATGGTCCGGTAAAGCCATGATGCATCATACCATTATTTTTCCTATAAAAACTAGTTTATTTTTTCTCTTTTAGTATCTAGCAACTTTTTTCTCTTGTAAAAATTGTGTGATTCAGTGACCTGAACATGTGTGAACATATGTGAAGACAAGGAAGCATAAATGATAATGCCTCAGCACAAGTGATGGAAAGTAAAAGGTAGGATTCATACTGGCCATGCAAAGGCATGGATACTTTTGATTCACTGAGGTGAATTAGAAGATAAGTTGGCTCTTTTGTATGTCTTTTGTTCTGTAGTATCAGATTCTTTTGACTGTCTGTTAAATACAGCTACAAATGGGTTTGCTTTCATACAGTTTTCATCCCTTGTATTGTGGAAATCTGGGAAATACCATGTGGCCCAAACTGGTATTGCACATGTAAAATGAGACTGAGGATTTGAAAACTGCTGATTTTCTTTCCTAAAGTGACAACATGTTCTGTATTTAATCATAGCATAGTCAGCTTCTATTTTTAATCTTTACTTGAGTTAAAATAGAACCAACGCGTCCTTGTAGGTGTAACAATGCTCTAATAATTTCCACGTGTTATATTCCTCACTGTTATTTCTTAACCTGAAAAATACTTAACTCCCACAGAAACCTATCAATATTTAATAATTAGGAATTTGCCGCTGATATAAATCTTTCTATGAGGTTTCATATCTTAATAGAATAAACAGGCTAGATAGTGTGCCGGAACTCTGAATGCTGACACAAAATATCAGATAAAAGAGTGTCCTCCCTGGACACTGACATTACTGAAAAATCTTGTGTAATTAATCAGAGAAACAATCAGTCAATAGAATTCCCGAAGCAGCCTTTGATTTCTAAACAGAATAATCTGTCATTGGCTTTTCAGAAAAATATATTCAAAAATAACCTTAAGTGCTATTTAACACTAACTTTCGCTTCTAATGCCTATGAGATTTATCAGTAAGAATAAACTAACTGAAACTGTTTGTCTGCAATGTCTGTATTCCTTCCCATAAATTTTCTCCAGTGTTTTTAATTTTTGAGAATACTTTTAGGATCTCTCATTGCAAGAGAACAGTTTGCCATATCTTAACTTTAAGTCTACAAGAAAACTATTATTGTCCTTTTTGCCAGAATAATGAGGAGTCTCTTCTTGCTTTAATTACAACAAGCAAGATAAGGAAAATCTCATAAATGGAATGTTGATTTATTTATATGCTCAATTATATATACTTTTAATAATAGCAAAGTCAAAGTATATGCAATATTTATATAGAGGCTAGATTATACTGAATGAGTCCATCATATATTTACGTAATACTCTCAACTTTCTGATTCTTGATATGAATCAGCATGATATTGAAGTTGATATAGGTATGAATTTATATACATTGACCTTCCGATCCTGTCCATTATATATAATGTAGACAATTTTATATTTCATAAAACTTGGCAAATTCTTGTCAGTGTATGCAGTACTTTATTTTCTAACTGTAAAATCTGCCTTGGAATGAAATATGCCAGAGTTAATCCATTGCCATCTGTCTTTATTTTGCTCACTCACTGGCACATACCCTTATTTTTTAAATAAGCAAACTCTCATTGACAAGGAAGACCATAGCGGCTCTGTAAGAGACAATGTGGTCTGCTGTGTCAATAGTCCACATTTTATAACTCCTGAATTACACACTGAAAGAACTTGTTGCTTCAGGGTTCTGAAGACTGAACACAACAAGAATGTCTGCTTGAATTTACTGGAAATTCTTTTATTTTCTTAAGAAAAAAAGGGAAAATGCTAATAATTTGACTTAATGGAAACTGAATGCAAAGGTTATATATATATATATATATATATATATATATATATTTTTATTTTTCAATATATATTCTGTGTTTGTTACACAGGCATTCTGATTCTGACTTATTTTGAATCTTGCACAATAACATTGTGTAAGACTGCAAAATGGATTCAAAACATATCACAGTGTATTGGTAATGTTTTACACAAACATTGGAAAACTCCAAGAGACACACACTGGAGCCAGGCTCTATAGTGGTTATTTTATAAGGCAGTTTAAAATAATTGGTGATATTGTTTCATCTTGAAATGATCTTAAAATTGATCTATGTGATTATTTATAAAATATCAATAGGGGTGAAACTTATGGTAATACTTCCTAAACTATGTTTACCCTCTTTTGATTCAACCTATCTCTCTTTTGCCCTCTCCATTCCTTCTTACCTACAATCAGTCTCCAAATCTCTCCTGTTTAAAAAATGTTTTTTCATAAAAGATTTTCCTGAAGTTGCAGGAGCTTGAGTGATAGTGGAAGCTACTGGAGTGAATCAGAAATAAAGTAATATCTATGAAAAACATTGTCACAAAGTCACAGAGGACAGAGAAATTTGCTTTGTTCCCAAGCTTGATTGTCTGGTCATTTGGGAGCATGCAAACTGGGGAAGTTGTTTCCATATGATTTTCAGAGATGACTGAAAGGTTCTGGGTGGTTTATTCTCCATGAGGATGGTTTTTCTGCTTCTAGGGGGAGGGAAAAGATCAGCTTTTCCCCTCTAAATATGAATATTGAAATATTTTCAGTGAAACTAAGAGTTTCTAATAGGAGAAGGAGGGTGACATTTCTCTTCTTGTGTCAGATCAATATTTACCTCACCTTTTGAATGTCAAGAAGAGAGACCAGCTAATAGAAAACACTTGGGAAAAAACATGAAGCAGAATAGGAGGGCCATAATGGAAGAATCTGAAGTGAAATTTGATAGCAAATATTTATTTTTTTGTTTAGACTGTAAGGAAATTCAACATTTTGAAATTTCCAAACAGAAACGTACACAAAGATCTATTTCTTCTGCTCAAATTTTATTTTCCCAGCCAAGAATGCAGTAGTTTTATGCCTTAAGATTTTTAAGAAAAGATGAAAAGATATTTCAAGAATTAAATAATTTTTGAAAAGGAGTAAGTCAACTAAAAATCAGTTCTTCATATAATAATATTTAGATTTTTTTAAGAGACTTATTGATGCTCTGTTTATTATGTGAAGTGTGTTAGAATAAAGAGATGTTTCAGGTAGAAGAAGGAAGGGAGAGATGTTTTGCGCCTAATTTACCAAGCAAGCAATGATCAGTGTGGTTTAATGGTGCTGTAGCCTCCTGATGTTATGGACCTCTCTAATCAGAGAACCTCTAGTCAGGATGGCATTGTATCTGTCTCTGTATTTGGTATTGCTTACCACAGTATAGTCCATTACAGTTCATGGTAGCAAATGTTAATATATGCAAATTAAATATTTCCTCTTTGTTTCATCCTTGGGTAATTGGTGCATTCTTTACATGCCTGAGACACTTACAGAATAAGTTAATGTGGAAATGGAACTTATTAATATCTGGACGAATGTGACAGTGTTGATTTGTAAGGTGCAACAACCAAGTCAGCTTAATCAATCTATACCACACAGCAATTTTTAAAATTTATTTTTGGTTTAAGAAACCTGATGTTTCTTGGGAGTTGCTGTTAGGACACATCCAGGTGCTGTGTCTGAAAATGTATGTTGCAGTGTAGGCTAATTCAATGAAAATAAAAATTATCCAGATACCATTTTCTGTAAAGTTGATCAGCATAGTTATTTGTTAAATTTTTAGTCCAAACTGTATTTATGCAATGTATTCACAAAGGCAAGACATAACATTTTGAATGTGTCTGTAAAACAAAATGGTTCAGCCATTCTTTTTGTTTTAACTCGTCACAGAACAAAGAGTAGAAAATAAAGAAGTAGAAGCAAAAGGTTTACTAAACTTTTAAAGACCAAAAATCAATTTTCTATATGATATACTGTAATTATTATTCATTTCCCTTTCACATCTTTTTCAATTGATTTCCTAGATACAGTCTTGACCAATACATTGAATTAAGGAGGTGATATTGTAGACAGATGTTAGCTCAAATCTGCTTGGATTTGAGTTTTTTGCAGAATTTTACAGATATGGACATCTAAGTTTTCAGAAACTAATGTATTGCAGATACATTTTAAGCTTTTCAGGCTGTGTTTGAAAACATTTCTGCATTGTGTCATATCAGTTTGCCACTTAAGAACAGAAAGGGGGAAATGAAGAGTTACTGTCACAATCAGCTACTAGAACATGATTTCATTTTAATATTAGAAGGTTACATTTACAAATGGTAATGATTTTTTTTTTTTTTTTAACTCAGAGGAAATAAGGGAAAGGTGTTATGAGTTTTGAGCATCTGGTTTCTGTTTCTAACTTTCCTATATTTCTAAAAGTCATTAGGTACCATTTTATAGGGCCAAGGAAGAGCAAATGATACAACAGAGTAGCCAAAATGAATCATTATGTTCATCATCTAGCTCCCATTATTTTTGGAACTACTGTAGGGCCCAAATACAATTTTACTTTGAATACTCCTGGCTTTTCTTGTTGTCTGTTCAGGAAATGAATGAATAGGGACACTGTGATAGGGAGGTAGCAATTCATCTTGGACAAGGCTGCAGTGACTTTGCAAATCTTTCTTACCCCATCCACTTCCAAAAAATCCCACCTTTCAAGGTAACAAGGGTTTTAATAGAAGAAAAAGGTGGGGAGATGGCATTTGCCAATTTCTTATTTGATTCTAAAAATGTTTCTCCTAATTAATGTATTTCAGTTTTCTACATCAGTGCTGATATGTTTATATTCAAGCAACTACTAGAAGAACAAAACTTGAATGTGTTTCAGATCTTACACTGAAATGCTGGAAAATGTATGAATTTTTTTCATTCTTTTTTTATTATTCCAATATTACTTGACTTTTAAACAGTCTCATCTCATTCATTTCTTTGGCACCTACTTTGGTTGAAATTGGGAGAGCATGAGAAGGTAATGAGGCCTAATGTCTGTACGTTTGGGTCTGTTCCATCTGCAGTGCACACACTATGATTCAGGGTTTTCTATTTCTCTACCTGACTGATAAAGATGAAGGACAAAGTAACATAAAGGTTGAAATCCAAAATGTAGGTTCTTAAAACTGACACTCAGCTGTCGCTTATATCTGGAGAGCAGATTTCAGTGGACATATCCAGAACTGCTGCTGCCCTGGCCATGCTGTGCAGCTAAGTGTTCACAGGCATCACTGTATTCATCTCCTCTGAGAGCCCTGAGACTGAAGCTTCTCTCAAAACAGCTTTGGTAGGCAGGACTTTATAGAAAACACAGAAGGAGAAAGGGTATGTCTTTTTTTAATGTACCTTTTGCCTACTACTCCTGTGATGGAAACACTAAAAAGAGGCACCACAAATTCAGGTTCAGCTTCTTTCTCTACCCAGAAGTAGCGTGAACACAATTTCTTACATTCAGAGTACATCAGGCATCTTGGGGATATTATTTTAATTCTGTCTTATATGTTGCCAGTGTATCTAAAAAATTTCCTGAGGAAGAAAGTAGTGGTTTGGATGTTTTCACAGAATCATAGAATGTATTGGGTTGGAAGGGACCTTCAAAGGTCATCTAGTCCAACCTTCCCCATAGTAAGCAGGGACACCTTTACTAGAGCAGGTTGCTCAGGGCCCCATCAAGCCTGACTTTGAATATCTCCAGGGACGGGGCCTCCACTACCTCTCTGGGCAACCTGTTCCAATGATCCGCCACCCTCATATTGAACACTTTTGATGCAGCCCAGGATGTGGTTGGCCTTCTGGTCTGCAGACGCACATTGGTGGCTCATGTCCAGCTTTTCATCCACTACTACCCCCAAGTCCTTTTCCTCAGGGCTGCTTTCCAGCACATCATCTCCTAGCCTGTATTGATAACGATGATTGTCCTGACCCAGGTGCAGGACCCTGCACTTGGCCTTGTTGAACCTCATGAGGTTCACCTGGGCCCACTTCTCCAGCCTGTCCAGGTCCCTCTGGATGGTATCCCATCCCTCTGGCATATTGACTGCACCACCCAGCTTGGTATTGTCAGTGAACTTGTTGAGAGTGCACTCAACCCCTCTGTCAATATCATTAATGAAAATATTAAACACCACTGGTC
>NW_010286496.1:0-508 GCF_000700745.2 Antrostomus carolinensis
ATAAATACTTTGTTCTTCTTTTGCTTCTGCACACATAGCTGTGCTTTGTTTCCATTAAACCACCTTTTGTCTCCACCCATGAGTTTGGGGTTTTTATTGCACCTTATTTGCTCCCCTCCTGTTCTATCCCAGGTGATAGAACGGCTTGGTGGGCACCTGGCGTTCAGGCAGGGTCAATCCACCACAACCTCCAGCACAGCTCATTCTCTCAAGCACTGGATTCCTTTCTCTATGGTGTCCCACTGGTTTAGATTACACAAACTATCATCCTTAAAGTTGAACCTTTCTTTCACGTGTGACAGGAGACGCTTCCAGAGGTTGAGAGTCTGTGCCTCTCTCCCAATGGCTTTGTCAATGCCACTTTCTCTGGCAATGGGTCCCAGCTGCTTGCAGGGGTTGAAGTGACCGCAGTGCTGGTCACAGGGGGTGGGATGGCTGCAGTGTTGGTGGCGGGAGCTGGATTGGCAGCACAACACTGACGTCTGCAACCAGATCAGGTTGCTCAGAG
>NW_010286496.1:675-5883 GCF_000700745.2 Antrostomus carolinensis
GGGATCGTGATCTGGGAACGGGCCGGGCTTGGTGGGTGGGTGGTGAGCAATTGTGCTATGGATCACTCATTTGCATATTTGATTAATATTATTATCATTACTATTTTAATATAATTATTATTTTAATTTGTATTTAATTTCCATTATAAAATTGTTCTTCTCTCACCCTCTGAGTCTCCTTACCCTCGCCCCCCAATTCTCTCCCCTTTACCCTGGGTGGGGGCAGTGGGTGAGCTGCTGTGTTTGGCTGCCAGCCCAGTGCTGGCCCAGTGCAACCACCACGCTTGGAGTCCCTGCGATTGCAGCCTCCAGAAGATGCAACATTTCTTTACTAAGCTTGAAAACCAGAAGCATTGCTCAGCTGAAAGGCAGCTGTAAGAGGGCACCTGACACTCCCCCGGGGGGATGTTTTACTCACCTTGAGGGTCCCTGGGGCTGTTCTCTGGTCCCTGGGGCTCTCTGCACAGCTGAGGTCTCAGTGGAGTGCAATGTAACCCCAGGCAGATGCTGATTTCTCCCTCTCCTTCCCTGGGACAGCCGCTGGGAGCCCAGCAGTGACCTACAGTATTTCTGCACGGCTGAAAGTCAGAGCCAGCAGCATCCCCGGGCACAGATCGGGCAGGGTTAGGGACAGGGTTAGGGGCTGGTTGCAGCCCTCAATCCATCCAGGTTCTCCCAGTTTGCTCTGTGCTGCTTGGGGAGCAGGAGGAGCATTACAACCCTGGCAGAGCTGCAACCCACTGTGCTGGGAACACGGCCCAGGACATCCAGCTCTGGTGCTTGGGTACCTGCTGGAGGTGTAAAACATGGGATGCTGCAGCTGCTGGCAGCGCAGGACAGTGTCAGCACAGCCTCACAGGAGGAGTTTGGGAAGCTCTTGCCCTTGCAAGCCTGTCAGCACAGGGAATCCCTCACCTCCATTAGCTGCTAATTCACTGACAGCAGAGGAAAATAACAGAGGTAAGGATCACTCCTCAGCTCCCAACAGGATTATGTATTTTGAGAGCAGAAGGGAAGCTGAATTTCCTTTTCTCTTCCTGGAGAAATAAATGAGTGCATTTTTCTTACAGTGTTAATTGAAACCAGCAATGATCCCAGCTTCAGCAAGAAGAAAAACACAACAGGTAAAAGAAAAGCTTGAACCAGTTTTATTGGTCAGAAAGGTTTCCTGACTGCCCTGCTGCAAAGAGAGATGATGCCCAGAGGAAACAAGAGCAGTAATTAAAAATTAAAGAGAAAGGGAGAGCTGTAGAGCAGATTACCGAGGTGTGTTTATATCGCTGGGGTGCATTACAGGGCTGTGGATCCCCTCAGGGGACTCCTGACACCCACGGGGAGCAGAGTCACCCGCAGTCATGACAGCAGTGGGCAGCTCTGCCCCGCTCCAGTCCAGGGAGAGAAAGGGAAATAAAGATGGGACCAAGGCCAGGGTAAATGAGAGGAGCAGGGGAGCGTGGATGGGAGATGCTGAACCACAGCTCCCAAAGGCAAGAGAGCATCCTCCCTTTGGGTGAGGGTATTTGAGGCTGAGCCCCTCAGAGAACCTCTGCCAGGAAGGGGACAAGGCAACACACACCGGGTTGGGTGCAGACACCTCCAAAAACAAACAAAAAAATCAGACCCAAGGGCTGGATGTGTCCCTTTGTCAGGCAGACGTCTCAGAGCTGCCAGTTCCAGTTTGCCTCCTCCTCTGTCTCGCTGTCACACTCAGCTGAGCAGTATTTTCCAGCCCGGCGTGGTCCTGGGAGGACACTCCCGCACTCAGCCATTGAATTCGCATCAAAAGGACATCGCGCAGGGGAGACCACAAGGAAAATAGGCTGGAGCAACCTCCCAGGCTTATTAGCGCTGAGCCCTGGCAGCAAGCACTGCCTCCCCAGACAGGGGGTGTCCAGGGGCCACCAGTGCCCCCCCAGCCATCCCACTGAGGATTTGATCTCCCCCATGGCCCCCAGGCTCAGCCAAATGAGCTCACTGACCTGGTGGCATCAATGTGCACAACTTGGAGAAGCGTTGGAGCTCAAGAAAGGAGGAGGATTCAAAATGGTGTACCACGGGGTTGGGAAGAAGGGAGAGCTTACAACCCCCCCATGACAGCCTCCCACATGTGTATGGACCTACAGAGGGGCCCTGGGCTTGTATCAACAGCCCAAAATGAGCCCGGGAGCCTGGACAGGACACTCACACCCCCTGCAACGTGTCTGGGGAGTGCCAGAGCCAGGAGTCACCACAGTTAGCGTGCACCAGCCTTAGGAAAATGAAAAGGGACAAGCTATGTCGAGATTCAGCTGTAATTAGAGAAAATAAATTCAGGGGTTAGGAGAGCAAGAACTCTCCAGCCTTTTAATTACTGCAGGAGCAGTCGCTGCTGCAGCAGCTCTTCCTGCTGGGGTTTGCAAGGAGTTTGCTGTCTCTACCCCATGTGCGTGGTGTCCCCAAGCCCGGCAGCCACAGCCCAAGCACCCAGAGAGGAGCTGGGGGTGCACGTCCCCCCCAAGTCCCTTGCACCCCATCAGAGAGGAGAGAAGTGCCAGTGTCTCAGCCAAGGCAGCCTCCAAAGCTCCCCTAAATGCTGCCGTACCCCAGGAAAAAGACTTCTCCTGGTGACACACGAGCACAGCTCTGCAGCCAGACAGCGAGCGCATCGCCCACAATGAGAGCCATGAATCTTCATTTCACATCTCATAAACCCATCCTGCTCCCTCGCTCATCCCAGGGCTAACGAAGCCCCGGCTCTGCACCCCGGCTGCTGCGTCCCAGCCAGGCTGGAGGGATGCAGCACAGGGATGCCCCGTGGCAGCTCCCACTGCTCTCACCCTGTCTATCCCCAGGGACGGAGCAGGGGGCGTCTATAGCCCACACCATTATAACTGGGGAGGTGACACAGCCCTGCTGGCAGCCGGGGCTCCACAGGCTCCTGCGATGCTCATGACCACACATCCGTTATCGGTGAGCAGAGCATTCACACGTGGCATCTCCGCAACACTGACCCCGGCATCTCGCTCCCCTTATCTCACATTTCTCACAGATAATGAGGAAAAGGCTCAGCTGTTGCTGCTGTTGGTCCCTGAGGGCTGGCAGGAGGAGATGGAGGAGATGATGGACCAACCATGTCAGAACCAAACAGGAACGCCAGCGCTTCGCTCCAGTAATGACCTGAGCCTCATCTCACTGGGAGAGAAGCATTTCAGGGACACTTGGTACAGCTCTGTCCTGGGGACTGGGCATGACAGGATCAGACCCCAAACAGGGTCCTCTGCTGTCCTGTTTTGCACACAGCTGGTGGAAGGGGGAAAGCAGGAGAGCTCAGCATGGGCTGAAGCTCCCTGGGGTGCTGTCATTGCAGTGAGGACATTGGGAGCCTCCAGCTGGGTTTGAGGGACCCTACCTCTTGCTGGGCTTTCCTTCCAGTCACCCCTTCAGTAACCGGAGGGACAGATGCCCTCCCAGGCTCTGGATGCTGCCCAGGCCCATCTCTCACTGGGCTCAGCCAAGCTGCTGCACCCCAACAGCCCCAAAACTCACAGCAAGCACAGCAGCAGGGTTGCACCAAGCGCGGCAGCCCAGCACTGATGGAGGCAGATACAGATATTGGGCACAAGCAGCTTTTGTTACCAAGCCTCTCTCCTGACATAAAGCACCTGGGAGACCCTGGGATCCACCAGCACCTTCCTTGCCCTCTTAACCCCATCACAGAATCACAGAATGCTGGGGGTTGGAAGGGACCTCTGGAGATCATCTAGTCCAACCAAAGCAGGTTCACCTAGAGCAGGTTGCACAGGACTGCATCCAGGTGGGGTTTTAATATCTCCAGAGAAGGGGACTCCACAACCTCTCTGGGCAGCCTGTCATCCTCAGAGTTGTTTTTCCTCATCTTCAGTTAGAACGTCCTGTGTTTTAGCTTGTGCCCATTGCCCCTTCTCCTGTCGCTGAGCTCCACTGAAAAGAGTTTGGCCCCATCCTCTTGACACCTGCCCTTTAGGTATTGATAAGCATAGATAAGGTCCCCTCTCAGTCTTCTCCAGGCTAAACAGACCCAGCTCTCTCAACCTTTTCTCACAAGAGAGATGCTCCAGTCCCCTCATCATCTTTGTAGCCCTCCACTGGCCTCTCTCCAGTAGTTCCTGGTCTTTCTTGAACTGGGGAGCCCAGAATGGGACACAGCACTCCAGACATTGCCTCACCAGGGCACAGCAGAAAGGGAAGAGAACTTTCCTTGACCTGCTGGCCACACTTTGAATGCACCCCCAGAGACCATTGGCCTTCTTGGCCACGAGGACCCATTGCTTTCTCATGGTTAACTTGCTGCTCACCAGCACTCCCAGGTCCTTCTCTGCAAAGCAGCTTTCCATCAGGTCACCCCCCAACCTGTACTGGTGCCTGGGGTTATCCCCTCCCCAGGTGCAGGGCCCTACACTTGCCTTTGTTGAACTTCATGAGGCTCCTTTGCACCCAGCTCTCCAGCCTGTCCAGGTCTCACTGAATGGCCTCACAGCCTTCCGGGGTATTGCCCACTCCTCCCAGTTTTGTATCGTCAGCAAACTGGCTGAGGGTACGCTCCATCCCTTCATCCAGGTCATTGATGAATCCATTGAACAATGGAACTACAGAAGGTGAGGTCAGCTCCAGGCACCGGGAACGGCCCCAGGAGCTGGTGATGCTGGGGATCATCTGAGCACAGAGCAGCTCGGGGCTGAGGAGGGGGCATCAGCCCACTGACCACTCCGGGCAGCATGGGGAGGATGCTCAAGGTGATTTCTTTGGGTGCCCACCAGCCCGAGCTATGCTGAAGGCTGCCTCGTTGGGAGGCATCGTACTGCCTCCACTGTTCAGAGAAACCAGGAAAAATCTCACTTTGCAGCCCCGTCTCTGCCAAAAGAATTCAAAATCACCCAGGAAATCATCTATCGTCCTGACTTACTCAAATTTACAAAGCAACAAGTGGAAAGCCCCCAGCTATCGGCTGAGATCGTGCAATTAGATCATTAAAAAATAAACCTCTCAAACCCTCAGACATTTGAAGCTGATAGGCCATCTGCAGAAAAACGTTCACTTTTCATATACAATGAGTGGAAATAATTTTAGATTTTTATTATTATTATTATTATTATTTTAGAAGGGAAAGAAACGTATTTCAATCCAGTCAAGAGTGAAATTGAGTTTAACAACAAAGCAATTTCTATTAGTGGAGACCCAGGGAAAAAAAAA
>NW_010286497.1:0-1082 GCF_000700745.2 Antrostomus carolinensis
GCTTGTAGGTTGAGATAAGAATGGTTTAATAGAAATGAAAGAAAACTTAAAATGATACTAATATTAAAAGAGTAGTGATAATGATAACAGTAATAAAATATACCATAGAGTGATACCCAGTGCAACTGCTCACTACAGCTGACCAAGCCCGGCCTGTTCCCAGATAATGGAAGTCCCATAACAAGTCCCAGGCTGAAAAGCAAAACGTAGCACTATTCTAGCTACTGAAAAAGAAACCCAGCTCTTTTTCACCTAAAACCCAGGACAATCCACCCCTCATTCCGTACCATTTATGACATGCTCAGGTTTTCATACTTCCTAATGGATTTAGAGTAATTACTAGTACTTTTTTTTTTGTACTTTTTTTTTTTTTTTTTAATTAAGAATATATCTCTATATATCTATACAGACACACACAGATACATAAATACAAATATCATATCCTTAGTTCATGGATTGTCTCATCTATATATATATATTGAGTTCATTTAGTCCATAACTTCAGGTTCCATCGGCTGTAATAGTCTTTTGAGACTAAAACAGGATGTGGACTTGTGTAGCTAATGGGAGCTGATGCCGTCAGGTATTGTACAGTTAATGGAACTGATGTCACCAGGTGCAATAGGAGGGTGGTGTATAGTCTCTGTTCTGTGCTGCATTCGGAGTTCGTGGTTGGTGTATTCGGTAGAGTCCCTGCCCAGGGTTGCTGATGTTGTCACTGAGCAGCAATTCTGGTCCAATAAGGGTTCAAACCTTGTTAACCTGGGAAAATACAAAATATAAAACAGCCAGTGTGACGCACAACAACTATAACAATAATGATATGCAATTCATTTGCTATCTAGTCTCTGGTGTTGACTAACCAGGTGGCTTTTGCTAAGTGTCAATCCCAGTGTTTGAAAGTTCCACCACCCATTGCTTTGAGTGTGGTTTTTAACAGCCCATCGCATTGTTCGACTTTCCCGGAGGCTGGTGCATGATGGGGAATGTGGTACATCCGCTCAATGCCGTGTTCTTGGGCCCAATTATCTGCGAGATTGTTTCGGAACCCAGTCCCGTTGTCTGACTCAATTCTGTCTGGA
>NW_010286498.1:0-42071 GCF_000700745.2 Antrostomus carolinensis
AGCAGTTCCCTGTCCTTCTTGAACTGTGGAGGACTGGAGCATCTTTCATATGAGGAAAAGGCTGAGAGAGCTGGGCCTGTTTAGCCTGGAGAAAAGACGACTCAGAGGGGATCTGATTAATGTTCATAAATATCTAAAGGGAGAGTGTCTAGAGGACAGGGACAGACTCTTCTCACTGGCACCCAACAATAGGACGAGAGGCAATGGGAATAAACTGCAGCATAGGAAGTTCCACCTGAACATAAAGAAGAACTTCTTTACTGTGAGGGTGACTGAGCACTGGAACAGGCTGCCCAGAGAGGTTGTGGAATCTCCCTCCCTGGAGATATTCCAAAACTGTCTGGACAAAATCCTGGTTCATGTGCGCTAGGAGTCCCTGCTTGAGCAGGGTGATTGGACTTGAAAGGGACCTTCAGATGCCCCTTCCAACCTCAACCATTCTGTGATTCTGTGTCCCTGCTTATGGCAGGGGGGGTGGAACTAGATGATCTTTAAGGTCCCTTCCAACCCAAAACATTCTGTGATGATTCTATGAAAGGGTTAAGTGTATCAGGAGATTGCCAGCCATTGGTCTGACTTTAAAACAAGGTGCTGGAGGGCATATCTTAACTTGACATGCTGCATTGTTAATTTACAGTTTGGGTGTGGAGGGACCTGCCTTCCCTTCTTTGTAATCTATGCAGGTGTGCACAGGACTTCAAAGCCAGTTGCAGTGGAGCTTATGTCTGTGAGAAAACCTCGTCTGAACAAAAATGTGCTGGGAGATGTGAGCTCCAGCTCCCTTGTGCAACTGCCTTCAAGCCAGTTTGCAAATGTGTATTTCTGCTGGATGTTGTCTATGCAGAGGGGTTTTATCCCTTCTTTATAGGCCACAAGTCCCCCGCTGCAGATTTTAGGTCTTATGCTACAGTGAGATTTTAAAATTATTTTTAAAAATATGTTTGAAATCACATAAGCATACTAGTCACTTGCTCTAATTTTTTTTCTCTGCTTCCAGATAACTTATGAAATACTCTGTATTTCTAACAATGTTTTAATTAGCAGTATTTTTAGGCATCTCAGAGGAGAGAGTTTTAACCCAAAAACTGATCACAGACTTTTCACACTGAGAAATCACTATTGATTATTTGTCACACCACACTGGACAGCTAAAAGCCATTCTATTGACCTAGCATGGTCATCTAAAGCTCTTTAAACCTAGAATAACTCAAATCAACAGCCTGTAGTGGGTGGTGAAGCAGAAGTGCTCGTGGTCCTCCAGACCCTGTGTGCAGTTGTTATTTGTAGGAAGTGGAGCTCTTGGCAGGTTTGTCAGGGCAGAGTCTGCAGTTTTGCCCACACAGGCATTTGCACACAGGTACCTACACCATTAACATTTCACAGCTGAGCAGAGGAGAGATCAGTCTGTCCCATTTTTTCTCCTGTGAGTTGGAGGGAAGAGCCTTCTGCTCTGTGTTCAGAATTGCTAAGTTTTTTTTTCCATCTTTGACATTAATATAAAAAAGTTACAAGGAAATTAAGTGTGTCAGTTAAATTGGACCTCACAAATTTTGCTGATTTGTTTAATGGCTCCAGTACTTCATTGTTGCTTATTATTGTGATCACAGTTATGGAAAGAATAATAATGATTGATTCCTTATGGCTCTGCTTTGTTCGGTGGTTTCTTTTACAGCTTTCTCTGTCCATTATATATTTTCACTTATCAATTTTTTTTTACTTCCCCAATGAAATTCAGCATTGCTATATAGGAGAGGGTACTACAGCTGTAGTTGTGCAGCAGAGAGCATTACTCTGTCAGCATTTTTAGATTTTTGATGTTTGGCTTTGGTCTGATGCAGAACAAGACTTGAACCTTCCAAGTGCTTTTGGGGGAAAGCACAGGGGTAGCAGTCTCTGATGGCCAGGTAGGACGGTACACTCTCATGCTGCATGAAGGACTGGTGAGGCACAGGGTATCTGAAAATGGCCTGTGAAATGCCTACTGGCTCCAGCTGTTGCTAAGCTTGACTGTAGACATAGCTGGGAGCTGGCACAAACTGCCAGTATTTTTAATTAAAATGTTTGTAGCTATAACAGTAAAATTATGAGTTTGTAAAACAATTGTTTTATATAACTTTATATTTATATCCTCTTTCTGCAATTCCCCTCATCTCCTAACCACTAAAGACTAATGGAATACAGAATGGCCTGGGGATTTTTGCTTTGCTTGTTTTGCAGAGGTCATGAAGCCCTTGTAAAAAAGCCATGCTAGTGTTCACAGTCCTCCTTTGGGACAGAAGAGGTCCAGACTGAACTTGTTGCTTTACCACATTTAAATACATGGGTTTTCCTTGTCCAGGGAAGGAACTAAAGCCCATGATATATGTATCTCAGGTGAATTATTCAATGTGCCAAGCTATTAAGTCTCTCCCATAGGAGCAGTTCCATTTTGAATTAAATATTCATTAGGCCAGAGAGAGAGAGGAGTTACTCTTTCATGAGCATTCAACCATAAAACGTCCCTAAAGGCTCTGCTGTTAATATTCACCCCATTACTCATGAATGGGACTGATGGACAGGTTCCTTCATCTACCCAGTGTGCCTTATTCTTATAAAATTGGTGTTCTTACATTCTTTGAATCTCTGGAGAGTTTACAGGCATTGCATGATGCTAAATAGATTTAAGAATGTGATTTCTATACGTGGGAGCTTCAATCACTGACTAGCTTCTTGTGGAATTTTATGGAAGCCTTGAAGGTGGTCAGGATCAGAGTTTTAAATGGAAACTCAGCATGGAACAGAACCCATGCAGCTGAAATGACAACCTCAGAGGATGCAGATGGTATCACTGAACTGGTCTGG
Organism: Antrostomus carolinensis; assembly: GCF_000700745.2. Lineage (NCBI taxonomy): Eukaryota > Metazoa > Chordata > Aves > Caprimulgiformes > Caprimulgidae > Antrostomus > Antrostomus carolinensis. The sequence goes on from NW_010286498.1 coordinate 2,842, forward strand.
GACTAGAAGACTGCCTACAAAAATAGGTAAAATAAAAATAAACTGTGGATTAGGCTCCATAGCTCGGTCTTTTGGGGGACTTCAGTTTATCACAAAACCCTACATTAGTTGGTGCAGATGTCCTAGTTAGGAAAGATCGCAGCTTGTGGGTGTGCACAGCCTGCCTGGGACAGTGCCCAGGCTCCAATTGTGCATGTTCTTATCTGTTACTTTCTGCTGCCGGTGTCAGATGAACACAAGTTGTCTCTTTTTAAAGGAACAGTCCAATGCAAATGACTGTGACCTTTACAAAGGAAAATACTTGCAAGTCCCTGATTTTATTTTTTTTTAATCTTCAGAAAAATTAATTAACAAAAAATAAAAATATTAGGAGGGGAATTAAGAGGAAGATGTAGAAGGAAATAAATGTAGAGAGAGAAGTCAAGAGAGAAAAGAACAAGAAAGAAATTAGTTTTAGTAACTACAGCAGGTCTTTTACTCCCAAAATGTTACCTGCTTATGCCAGAGCTGTAAGGCTAACAGCTTTTTTGTTGAAACAGGTTGCGTATTCTCCTGTCCAGTGGTTGCTAACTGGCTTCTAAATGTGAGGACTAGGCAGAATATCAAGCTGCAATTAAAAATAAGAATAAATTTAAGCTTGTCAGTTACAACACTGACTATCCCCATGACAAGCTAGAGACATTAACTTTTTTCTTGTGTCTGCAGTTGAGATGAATAAAAAGTATGTGTCTTTTTCTCTTACCCTAAACTCAGAGCTGGCTAGGAGAGAAAGGTTCCTAGCTAAGGCAACAGAGAGCGGGCAGGGAGCAGGAACAGGAACAGTAAAGCCTGTGAGGAGAGGTAACAAGGAAGCTCGTGGAGTGAGACAAACAAGAAGCCCTTTTTAAATGGGATCCCGGACTGAAGAGAGAGGCGGTGTGCTGTGACGTGAACGTGGCAGCAGATCTTTTCTGTGCTGTGGAGTGTTCATATGTGTACCAGTGAACACAGATTGTTTGGATCTAAAAAGGGGATTTCAGTAGTAAAGTTGAGTGGAGGTAGAGATGCAGATGGAGAGCATTGGCAGAGGTAGAGTCAATGTGGCAGAGTACTGGGTATGGACTACAGGGGTGGGTGAATTGGTCCTGTGGGATCTGCCCTTTAGCTCATTTCTACTGTATTTCAAGGCATGCCCAGCAGTGTGATGGGCCCCACTGGTCTCAGCAGCTCCAAGAACGCTGAGCATTTGTGGCCACGGCTGATTAGGATATCTCAGAAGATTAGTGTCTTCCACTGCGTGCATTATTTGTTCCTTCGCTCACCAGCAGTCACACATGGATCAAAGGGAGTGAAAGTCCATCTCCCCATGGAGAAGCCCCCATCTTTCTTTGCAGTTCCCTGGGGTGGACTTCACTTTGGGGTTACCTGCCCACTTGCTGCTCTCTCCCAGAGGCCCCTCCTGGCTCTGCCTGTCTAGGCCACTGCTGAGAAACCCCTGAGCTAAGATCAACCCAGGCACATCTCATGTTTAAAAATAGTTTACAAATGTTGCTCATGCCTCATGAGATTTTCTGAAAGGCTTTGCAGACAAAAATCAGCAGTGGATGATGCTAGTACATGGAATAATATTAAAATTATAGTCATTGTGAAGCTTGGAAGATGCTATGCTTTTAAAACATTTAACAAGATACTGTCCTCTCTGCTGTGACTAGCCTATCCATGGAATGCATTTTCACAAGGTGCAGAGCTATGTTAGACAGGAAACTTATTTTACTATCCAGTTTCCTTTGTGTGACCCCTTTGACCATTTGGGAATTGCCCATGTGTGAAGATAGGAAATGCAAAATGAAGTACATTAGGGGAACAGCCAAATTTGAGACCTTCTCTTCTCTAGGTTTCCCCTGTGGCTGTGGGTAATGTGGGACCCAGGGGCTGGGAGCTGCAGTGCTCAGCTTTGCTTTTGTTCATGGTGGCAGAATGTGGGATATTTTGGTTCTGAGTGACAATGTCTTGACGTGGGAACTAAATCTTCTATTAGAGGCAACTAAGTTTTAGAAAAAAAACAACCAACAAACCAAAACAAATAATAGGATTGTTACCCAAAACTAGTTTTCCATTGGGAAAATAAAATAAAACAGAATTTTTTTGAACAATTTTGTGTCCAATGTGTCAAATGAACAGAACATTTAGACCCATAATTTTCAGGAAATAGGCATAAATTAGGAGCCTAAAATCAGAATTAGGGACCTTAGTGTTTTGTCTGATGTGGGTCTATAAACACAAAGTCATAAATGGACAATTGAGGAGACTGTCCTGATTCTGAGCTAGGGAGATTTGTTTTTCTGTTAATCTCTACTGACTTTGCTGGTCTTACTGAACTTCAAGAATCCCATGAAAATGGCATGGTCAAACTGAAGCACTTTCAGAGGGCACACAGCTACCTCGACCACCGTTCTCTCATCACAGCCCTGGTCCTCACTGTCCAATTGAGCTCAATCTAATTCTAAGTCTTGTTTAATAATAACCCCTGATTTATTGTACTTGATTCCCACAGGCCTGATTTCTCCACTGGCTTGCACACTGCAAGGTCCTCCCAGTGTGGCGGTGGTTTTCAGCCAGCTGTAGCTGGCAGCACGCTAACAGAGCTGGGAGAATTAATCTGATACTTAGTTATTGGCTCTGCCTTCGAATTCCATTCTGTGAACTGGTCCCTGATTTGGATTCAGGGCACAGCCCAGTACAAATAGGAATGAAAAATAATAGATTTCTCTTAAGAACATGCCTCCTTCCAACATAACAGACAGGTGTCTTAACTTCCTCTGCATCCAACACTTCAGGTGGAAATTGGGACTTGCCATCTAGTCCCAGCTCTTGGGAGATTTCTTTTTTAAAGGTTTTATATTATTATTATTCTCTAGCTTTCCTTCCATACCTTCTCTGGTTTTCTTTTAGAGGTCTGTGTTGCTAGTAACTGTAAAGTCATGGTTACTCCAAAATGTGACTTTTTTTGGCTTCTGCCTTTTCTCATAGCAAGGGACTGAACAAGCTCCTTGGGATCTTTGCAAGGTGCCCCATTCACCGAGGCATACACAGGCATGCACTCATCTCCTGAGGATGCTGGGCTGCAGCTTGCAGCTTGCTCCAGGACTGCACAGCCAAGGAGAAGTCGGACTCACCATGGGTGTGTAGAGCTTAGAGAAAGCCCAAGGAAAGCACTGGACTATGGCAGTCTAAGTACCTGTCTGCCAGCTCTAAGTACCTGTCAGAGCTAACCAGCCAAAACCTACTTTCAAAAGAGTTTTTTCTAATGGAATTCTGCACTCTGAAGACAGTAACATATGCAATACAGCAATAAAAACTCACATCACAACAGCAACTCATAAAATTTATTCACATGAAACAAAATAATAAAAACAATGTTGAATGATTATTTTAAAATGCAGCAAACAAAAGGGCATACATATTTTTTTATTATCCCAATGCTTCATTAAGTAAAGAAAAAAATCTGCATGATACTACTGCCTGCTTTTATTCCCCTGCTACCAGGTCAGGACCCGATGTTCTTTGCAAGACTTTGATTAACGATATTTCATGCTTTCCAGGTGAAGATGTTGCATACCATGTAGTGGTCCAATCTCCAGGAAGGTGGAAGTTCCAGACATACACTGTGCTGCAGAGCAGTGCTGAGTGCTTGTCTAAGGAATCTTCTCAACGGTAAACTCTGAGTGTCAGGGATTTTTTTGTTTGTTTAAATTCCTCTAAATAATAATTTTAAAAATCCACTTTTTTTTTTTTTTAAATGTAGAAACAAAGCTTTAGGCAAACAAGTGTTAAGGAAAAGCAAGAGGAGGAAAAAATGCAGCTAGGCTATACATAACAGTCTGTAATGCATCATTACACCAGACGTACATCCCCCTGGCAGCAGAGCCATGGCTCCTTTACCTGCAAGTGACAAACCCCATCAGCTGTGTTACAGAAATAACAAGCAACAAGAAAGGAAACAGGCTCAAGATATTTTACTACAACGTCTAGTTCCAGCGCTACTACAGTTACCACTGAGAGAGGATGATTAATTGAACCTAGCACTAGCAGCTTGTACAGGCGGCAGCAAGGCTTTGGCAGTCTCAAGGGCAGCCTCCCAGGGTCCCAAAAATCCATTCAAGGGGAAAAAAATAATGACTTTGCCCTTTTGCGCCTGGAATCCGGATGTCTGGCAGAGGGGGCAGGGGCGGAAGGGAGTTGGAGCTCGGTATTGTCCTTTGCTGACACACCCCGATATCCTTCTGCTGTGCAGATCCCTTTCAGCTGCCTGGTCTCACCACCTTTGGCTATAGGAAGAGCTGAATGCTTTCCCATGTAGTGCCCCGGCACTCACCTCCCCCTACCATTGCCACCGAAGAAATCTCATGTTTACAGCACTTTCTAAAACATATGGGCGTGATATTAATCTTGATTTTGAGGGTCTCCCTGGTTTAGTCTTTTTCCTAACTTGCATTACTTGGGCACTCTCACCTTTGCAAATCCATGTTGTGTAGTATTGCCACAGCTTCCTGAGTTTTTGCTCACCCACCACCCACTTGTGCTTTCTCCCTCCCTCTATCCCCAGGAGCCATGACCTGCACAATCTTGACTGCCTGCAGCATCTGCTCTTCTTTGCAGTCCTCCCTGCTCTGCCAGGTCCCTCACCAGCATCACTGCAGCCCTGCTCCAATTCCTGGTGGTCACCAAGATGTTCTCTTCTATGTAAATTATTTCTGAGCAGTCAGGGTCTTCTGGGCAGGGGTTGCAAGCTGGAGAGGCCCCAAAGGACATTTTGGTTTTGTGTACAACTCAAGTCAAGGAGAGAACCCCCACACCCATAGGGGAATTGTGTGTGGGAAGACAGCTGGGGTCAGGGCTCTGCAGCTCCAGTGGCAGCATCTCACTGCTGTTCAACTTGAAACACATTTCTGTGCACAAGTCATGGGAGCGTATAGCAACACTGGTGGAAATGAGCTGCTGTAGGTTTAGTTTCAGGCCATATTTTGTTCAGGGTTTCTAAGGAGTGGTTGCAAATATAAATCTTTGCCCTTGGCTGTGGGAGGGCTTATGAATTGCATTAACCACTGCTTACAATCACATTTTTCCCTTGCTGAGCAAGGGTGTGGGGGGAGTTTGCTAAAGAGGCGTCATCAAAGTGAGAACACCATCACTCATTTTCAGTCAAAAGAAAAGCAGTGCTGCCCATGGCCCCTCAAAGGCAGGCTGTGGTTCTGCAGCTGTCTCCTGCTGCTCAAGATGGGTATCCCACCGCTGGCCGATGCAGCCTTCCCACTGCTACAGACTCGGGGCAGATGCACCAGATCCCCCGTGCTGAGCATTAGATGAGCGTTTTTTGATCCATCTCATGCCCTCTTCCCCTGTTTGCTTGCACCTCATACATTTGGGTTACACTGACACCACCATCATCCCTCCCAGCCATCTGCTGGGACCTGCTGGGGTCATTTGGTGTCTCGGGTCTGCTTAAGATGGAAGTACTTCTGCACAGAGCAGCAATGGGGACATGGGCAACCATAATATAGCACTTGCTCCAAATCATCCAGTCATTTCATTGAATCTCTTTGCTCCGCTGTTATTCTAGGTTGTGGGTTTTCCTTTTGGTTCTCTCTCTGTTATAGAATTACTCTGCAGAAGTTCACATCTCTCTTCACATCCTCACTTTTTTTTGCAATTCTTAACAACAGTGAGCAGTGTTGGCCTGTGCTTTTAAAGTCTCTGTGTGGTAACAGTAGTCAGTAAATGTCTTTTTTTTTTTTTTTCAGTCTGTGATCTGTAGTGCCATGAGGATATTTCTGTATGGAGCAATTTCAATGGCCAACTCCCTTTAGTAGTCATTATTTATAGAAGTCCTGCCATAAGACACACTCTTTGCCCCTACTTTTTACATTTCCTTTTGTATTTTTTTAAATATGTTTTCAGGATATTCTTTTGCAGCAAACCAAACAGATATGGTCCATAAATGAAAGGTGACCTTTATGCACAAGGAAAGAGTTCTCATGAATTGCAGGAAGTAATAGACTATATGGGAAGAGCACCTTCTGCTCTCTTTTTTATATGTACAGCATTTCCCCCATACTCCATGACTGTAAAACAGCCTTAAGTACCAGCCAGAAGCAGACTCCTGAGTATTTCATGTTATTCGGCTTTACACAGTTCCCTGCCTTTGTCCTTAGACAAAAAGCTGCAGTCTATTAAATTTGTCTGCTCAATTTGAAATGAAGGCCATATTAAACAGACTTCATTGTGCATTTCTATAGATAGAAAATGCTTTGGGGGTTATCGGAATGCCTGCTGCAGCCGTCTACTGCTTTTTGGTATAAGTAAACGCCTATTTAACCAGGCTTTGAAATGGAGTGTTATTGACAGGGTACCATTACTCTTTCCATATCCCCATTTCCATTATTTCACCTATTCACCGTGTTTTTTGAAAAGCCTTAAAATCCAGACTCCAGCCTCTGATATATACCTCCCAGGCCTGCTCTTCTCTCTCACCATCTCCAATACCTTCCTGATTTCCTTTGTTCACACACTCCCACCTCCCAGTAATCTGGCTTTTCCCTTATGACTGCTCTGCATTACAGACATTCATTTACTTCCAGTCGTGCTATTTTTCTTTATCCTGTGATTGTTGCCTCAGTGTCTGGCTAAACCAGCCCAGCTCCACCTGCCAAAACTTTATGCCAAGCATATCCTCTCCTTTCAGATAAAATGGCAGAAGCGCTCCCCTCCTCCCAGGCTGGCAGGAAGGGGCTCTCATCTATTCCTCCCTGTGAGCGCTGGATACCAGGAATTGTCTGCTTAGTGCCTCTCCCTCCCTGCTACTGGTAAAATGTGTCCCATCCCTTTTCCACCCTCCTAAGAGCCAAATGATGTTTGAAGAAACTCTTATCTGTCCTTTTCCCCCATATCTGTGTTGTCATGGGTAGAGCTTGTTGAAGTACTACCTCTGGGAAAACTAGTATTTTTGGGTAGGTTAACCTTCTCTTCTGACCTAGTCCTCCTATTTGTTATTCATGATGTGAGCAGAGAGACATAAGAACAGGCTTCAGAGTAGGGGATATTCATGACAGAGTCACTTGTGCTGCTTGTTTCTTGGAAGTATGCATTGTTTATCTAGGGGCAAGGATGTTTGATCCTTGGTAAGATGCTGTGCTTTCTACTGAGAATTAAATTTTCAGATGAGAATCACATTCACAAAAACGTCCAAGCCCAAAAATGGAATAGTGAAAAACGAGGAATAAATAATGTGCTTCTAGTATGAAATTTGAAGCCGTGCTTTTACTATCCAGATGACACGCTTACATGTAAGCAACAGCAAGGACAAAAGCAGTGAGGCATATTTGTGAAAATATCACAAGCAGCAACTTTCACGTCTTCCAGAGACACTATACCATTAGAATGTTCTATAACGTTTCCAAAATTTTTCCTCCTTGACTCCTACGAAGTGTCATCCTGACCCACGTACACCTGTACCCAAGTCAGGTTCGTGAGAACCACACATACCACTGGTCACTGGTTTAAGTAAATTTTCTTCATTCTTAGTGTCTACTTTCCTAATGCACTAATGTGAGGCAACTGAGAGAAAGCCGTAGCTGGTCTTGGTATATCAGATTTTGTAAAACATTTTCAAATCATCTTCTCAATGTGTATGTATATTAACTGTGCTTTCCTGGGCTCATTTTTCATGGCTGCGTGCTCAAAACTACAACTTCTAAATGCGAACTGCTCAGTGGCATAAATCTCCAGTAACACAATAGGGAGCCAAGTCCAGAAAATCAAGAATATCAGATTTATTCCTTTCATTGTGAAATGCTCACTTTAAAAAAAAAAAAAAAATAAAAAAAATTAAAAAATTCCACAAAACCTGAACCAGATCAAACCAAACCAAGCCAAACCAAGGGCATATCAAACAATTTCTAAAAAAAAAAGTCATATAAAATTGTTTTTAAAAATGACTTTATTATCATGTGCTAACAACATTGATCTGGGGAAACATTGCTGGAAAAGATAGAAAATTGGACCAGTGCTGTGGGGACGATTTCTTCTACTTTTTGCTAGCACTCCCATTAACTCAAATGACACCTTCTTCAAGTGTGGTGTTTCCTATTCAGTTTACTTGATGAAGGTACAACCCACGGTTGTTCTGGTTCAGCAAAGGATCTGGTTCCTAGAAGACAAGAAGTATTGGCATGAGGCCCAGCAGATAGAATATTTTTGCATACTTTGTGCAAATGCACACACCTGGTGCATTTAGGTACATTTTAAGTTGTAATTTCTTTGTTCAGGGTTTTTTTCCTCCAGATGAAGAGTGAAGTCTCCAGAGATAGCTCAAAATTACTCTTTCCATTTTGATGTTGTATGGATGCATTAATATGCCTTTTTCCCCCTCCTGTTCAGCTTTAGCAAATTTGAACTTTATTTTTATTAAAATCCTGAATTGTTACTATGTATTTAATTACTTTTCTCTGTTTGCTTTTAACTTTCTTCTGCATTTATGGTGAAGGCAACTAGATACCAAACAGCATCTTCTAGAAAGAAAGATTGCAGAAGGTACAGGAATAATTGTAAAATTCCAGCTGCTGTCCTGATTCTGTAATAAATCTTACTATGTTTAAAGTAAGATGACTACTTCCAGTATAATACTCTTAGCTGAATACAATTCTTAATGTGCATATTTTTTTATCTAAATATGTAGGAATTAGTCCTGCTCTTACTTGCCGTAGTTTAACACTAACATCTCCAGTGTTTTTCCTGCCTCTGATTTACATTGTTATCTGTGAAATCAGAATCAGGTCCATAGGGTTTGATTCATCCTTTCAAGGAGGAATGATGTTTCCATTATGCCTGTGAAAGGCAGTTCCAGTTTAAGAAAAGGTTGACATTATTACAAGTCAGACAATTGCAGCCCCAAATTCAGTGTTATGAGAGTCACTTTGAGTTGTTCAGTTCATTTCAGACTAGAATAATAAGACAGGAGTTGTAATGCTTGAGCAAACTGAAAACAAAAATGATCAGTGAACTCCTGCAAACCAGAACATCTAAGAGTTGCTCTCACAAAAGTCTTTTCCCATGGAGCAAAATGGAAGGAGAAAAAACACAAGGTCATCCAAACCTATTTTTTCAAGCTTTCAGTGATTATGTTCTCAAACTTTCCTGTTTCACTCTGTGTAGTTTCAATTGTGGCTGAATGAGATAAGGCAGCGCTTCATGAAATCGAAGAAACAAACTCTGCTTAAATGGGAAGAGCTGCTGTAGCAACACTGAGACAGTTCACAAATCCATGGAAATTTTGCAGAACTGTTTGTGTAGTATAGAAGTGTTTAATAAAGTAATTTGTTAAAAACTAAATTGTCACTTTGATTTTTTTCAGTATTTTTGGCTCATCATTATTTTATTCAGAATTTCCTTTAATAATATTTTTAAAAATTCAAAATGTTTAAGGTAGTTGGACTCAAGATGAAATATTTTCTTTAGCCAAGAGCATTTTGTCATAACAAAGCATCCTGACTGACTTTTGGTGGTTGATTGTATTCTTAATTTGCCAGAACTTAAAATAGCTTTTTCAAACTTACATGATCTTTTAGAAGTCACAAATGAGAAGAAAAAAAAGCTCTTTGCTTGGTTCAGTTCTACAGAGGGATGTTTATATTAAAAGTTATGTGAACTGATGGGCTCCTGGGAATGGCTTTGGCAGTGAAATGCCCATGGTTTTGGGACTTGGTAAATTTCCTGTTGAAGCTGATGCTTGGTCTTGCTGAAGTTCCTGAAGTCTGGGGAAGTGCACCTTTGGACATAGCTGGTGGAAGGTTACCAATGTCGGTGGAAGGGCAGGGATGCACTGTGGCACCAAGACCAGGTGAAGGCATCCCAGATGGCAGGGACCAGAACCACAGCTCTGGTAATGCTCCTGCCTCTTGCGCAAACTGCACCCCCTCACTCTCCTTTATCTCATTTCTGCAGGTGATACATACCCATACTGAACCTTGGAATAAAGGAGCCATTACCTCTGCACACTGCTATGTGAAGAGACAGAATTAAACACGATTTTGACAATTTATCCCCATCCCATAACTACTGGCTACATTTCTCACGTTGGTATCACTTGGCCAGGATGTTTCTCATGCACCTGTTTGTTCTGGCCTCTTGGTCCCCACTCAAGACGTCAGCCAGCACCGCAGGCATCAAGACACATACAGTGCATGGCTTGTTAGTTTTGTAGCTGCAGATACAGACTGAGACAAAATCAATAAGAAAGATACAGTGGCTCACCATACCATTGATGCCCTTGCGTTATAGTACAGCTGATCTTTCATGTGGTAAATGATCCAGATCAGGCCACAGAGACATTTCAAAATGCATAGAGTTTATGACACTCTGGGGTACTTATCCTTAGAAGAAGCCACTGTGGATCTGAATGCATTTTGCAGTGCATCTCAGAGCAATCTGCAGATGTAAGGGAGAACTGCAGACGTATACCTGGCTCAATTTCAGCCTGCACATTGCAAGGCAAACCAGCTCTTTTGGGGTGACTGCCCAGACACCCAGTGTTTCATTTTTGCACCAGTGAAGAGGCATCACCCAACTAAACAGCAGGGCTGTGTACCTTTGTCATTCAAGGCCTTTAAAAGTTTCCTGTGGATTTGTTGCAAAATAATATAGTCCAAAATTGGTGTAACATGTACAGCTCTTATCCTGTTCATATCTATCTTCAGTGTGTCTCGCTCTTCTGCCTAAAATCTCCACTGGCCAAACCTGACGGCCTTTGATTCAATGGGACTAGGACTGGGCATGGAAAGATTTCTACTCATCTAGATCACCTCTAGCACCTGTAAAGTTACAGAAAGGACAAAGTCTCCAAAAGGACAGGGTTACTCTTCATATTGCCTCCTTTCCCGGGAGGAGAATGGGATGCAGCTCTCACCTTGGGTTTTTTGACTTGGGACTACTTTGCAGAGAATTCTGTCTTTTGTTTCCTTCTCTTTGTCTGGGCTTTCTCCTTTTCTGCTGCAACTGTGGTGCAAACCAGTGAATATAATAACAAGAAATATCTACACTTTTGAAAAGCACAACTGTGTAACCCCCAGACTGTCGTGAGCACTCTCCTGCTGGCGTCCTGCATTCTTCCTCCTGTCTAAACATCGCATGAAAGGCTTGTAAGCTTGGCGAGGTGCACGAGGACGTAGCTGTCCAGAACTGTTCATTTGACCAAGTGCAGAACCATGTGCATGCAGTGATTAATGACAAACATATCTTAGCATGACAAAATGGTGTGGAAGCTCCTCTGATAGCTAAAATGCCTCAGAGAAAACTGTTTTAATTTATTGTAGATTTTACACTGATAAATCGTGGTCCCTTTGCACAGGATCTTCCCTCTTTAATTCCTATTTATCTTTTCTACTGAAAAATGTGACTTGATAAAGACAGCAAATTCTCCAATAGAGTAAGTCTAGTGTCACGTGGTACCAGATGATAGGAAAGATGACAATTCTACAGAAGATAATTAAATAGGTCTTTTAACCACTTGTTAATTCATATTCTGTGCAGAACATTTTTAATGCATTGACTTGGAACAAAGAAGAGTTGAAATAAATCCCTATGCATACCAAAAGCTAAAAAATGGGCTAAACACATAAACTTTTTTTTGTGCGTGTGTGTGGGGAAGGGGTGGGGGGGAAGTGTGTCCTTACACTTCTGGCAGACCATTAAATCCACAGAATAGGAAGAAGTATAGCCTTAAAATTTGCTTAGAAAGCTGGAAACATACTGCTCTGTGGTACAATTACTTTTCCAAGAGAGCACAGTAAAATTCTCAGATGGCTGGATTCTGAGCTTTACAAATAAAACTTGCAATACAAAAATCACAAGAAGGTTCACAAGTCTAGTCTTCCTTTTCTTTTTCTCCATTACTTTTTGGGTGGTCTCAGAAATTAATGTTCATGAGTTTTTCCACCCATAACAGATGGAACAGGGTGTTGAATCTTTAAGAAACAATTGTTTCCCTTAAAAATGCTTGCTGAGTATTTGAATTGAACAGTCTAAGAAACAAATGACTGATTAAAAGGCAAAACAATATATAATAAGTTGCATTGATTAAAAATTGCCAGTAATTTCATTGTCACATCTTTGCGAAATAATCTGAAATCACTCAGATGACTGGGGGTTCAATTTGTAAAGTGGAAAATAAATTAGGACACAGAAGGTCTACAAAAAGGGAATAAAATAAAATCTTTCAGTCCTTCAATATAAGAATAATAAAGGAGTATAAAACCTGAGGATATTCACAGAAGTAAAACACTGCTTTTTGAGCTCAATACAAAAAGGGATTTTTATTTTTTCAGATTTATGTAGTAAGACTAAAATGCAGTCCTGATTTGACTGAAAATATTGAGAAAGTTGTACTGAATTCAGTGAACAGCCTTATGAAATATTTTTTAAATTGTTAAAATAACTCTTACTTTTCAAAACTATATATTTTGGGTCTTTTTAAAGGAAGCCATTGAAGGCTGCACCTAGTTACATTTATTTTTCAAACTATTAATGGAATGAAAGAAAAATATCATATTTGACTTCCCTCCAACAAATTATTTTTTACTTTTTAGCCCCTCCCAGATTTTCCTCTCATGATATTGCACAGCAGCTACTGATTAATCACATATAGCTCCAGTCACATCTGGGATTCTCTGCTTGCTACTTAAAGAAGAGAAAATAATTCTCTCCTGGGAGTAGAAAGACGCAGGAATGTAAGCTCCCCTCCTGAAACCAACAATGTCATCTCAGATTTATTTGAGTAGAAAGGAAAGCAGGATTTATCCTGTGCTATTGTCTTATTCATATCAGAGTGGTATAAAAAAGAGGCTTTCTTGAGTACGCCAGATGGAAATGGAATTTCAGTGTGACCCACAAACATGTCACCGCTGAATTTAGTAGTGCTGTGTAGATGGTGGGACAAGAGAGCTCCTTAGTGTCCCCAAGGGATCTACTGAGCTCCCTGTGGCACCCCTGCGGCCCCTGCATCCCCTCCAGCCAGCACTCACACTACTCACATCCTTGCCATGGCAGACACTTATCCATGTCCTCTGCTGCTTGCTAGGGAACAAGCAAGGATGGAGGGTTGTCAAAGGCTGCAAAAATTCAAAAGCTACTTCTTTTGACATTTGACAGAGATAGGGCAAAATGGCTAACATCCCTTCAAAGATTTGAAGATAAAGTGACTTTAGCCAGCTGAAGATCTGGTCAATAGCTACTTAATGAATATTAAATGAAAAAAAAAAAAAAAAAAAGATGGTTAAACTTTTAGCTGTTGGTTTATAGTTTGAGCTCTGTCTGAGATTTAGGACCTCAGCCAAATCAGTCCTCCTTCTGTGAAGTGAAGGCAGGTGCTTTTCCTGCCTCTCTGCTCACAGGAGGTGGTGAAGAGGCATGTGTGATGGATCACAAAGCACTGGCGTACCTGAGCAGTGGCAGCTGTATGTGCATCACAGGCAGAAGGAATATGCATGCTCAGTAAGATAGAGGGTTCAGCTGCCCTTGCTGGTGGGGGAAAAGTAATTTGCATTCTTTACTCAAACACTTCCACAAATTAAATGGGAAAAAATGTGAAACGTTCTCCTCAGAGCACAAGCCAGTCTCTAGGTCTTGCCTTTTCCTGGTGTCCTGCCTGTTCTGTACCTGCCTGCAGATGGGACAGGTGTGAATTCCTAAACATTTTTCACCTTTTCTGATGCTGATGACTAGTGCATCGAGTGGACCTGTTTGGGCATGGCCAGTCCAATGCTCAGAGCTCATTCTGTTTTCCTTTTGCTTGTGCAGAGTAGTTGGATGAGAACAATTTTGACTGTGTTCAAAAGTCTGTGTTGACTAGCCTGTAAAACAAACTTAACCTATCATCACTAGATAGACGGACAGATAGACTCACATATGCATATTTTTGCTACAGGAAGTACCTGTGACTGCACCAAGAGAGGCAGCTTAAGTAAGACACCATGTAGAGCAATGCCATGCACCTTCTCTGGCACTCATAAGTTTTTATTGAGAAGAATTTTAAAAAATGATAGTTCTACAGTGTGCGGGAGATTGGCTCAAGCTTGCACAATGCTAATGCAAACTCTGATCTATGTTAAGGCCAGGAGGTTCCTGACATCATATGGGTGCTCAAGCAGAGAAGAGAGCACAGAAACATGTCTTCAGCCCTTGCTGGTCGAACACAGGTGAGTCCTATGGCTGATGGAGCACAAAGACTAGAGACCTCGGAAGGAGCACACAGGGGGTGTTTGGAAAGGGATGGATCACTGTGCCTCCAAATGCAATCCAGCTTTGGTACTCCCCAGGAGTTTGTCACAACATCTTCCTGTGCCTACACTAGATCTGCATGCATCTGCACAACCCCGAGAGTCTGTATGTCATGATATACCACCAGTCTGCAGAACTCGGCAGAGTTTGGGTAAGAAAGCTCTCACATGCTTTCCAGTCCTTCCTGCCTATTGTTGGTTTTCCATTACTCTGTTTCTGGATGGCCCTGTAAAACCACAAGAACTTCCTTCCTTGTAGTGTTTCATCACTTTGGCCTCAAAATGAAACTAACCAAAATGAAAAACAGCCGGATCAAAAATAAATCTAGTAAACAAATAAACAAACAAACCCAACCTTTAGAAACTCAGTTGATTTTAATTCTGCATCTGGTTTTGGTGAAACTGTACATTCCATTTTAATTCTTTTCTTCCCTGTTAGTTCCTATGTTCTTTGCAAGAAGAATCACATTTGCTTTCAGTCCCCTACCAGTCTCTAATCTGTACTTCTGTTTTGCTGCTGTTCGGCAATTGCTTTGCTACTATGCTACTACTTATGTCATGAGACCATATCACTGGTGATTTATGATTTAAACACCAAGTTTTTGGTCAGCACCTAGTAAAAAATTATGTTCCTTTTGCTTTAGGACCTGGAATACTTTTGTCACTTAGGTTGATGCTAGCACAAAGACCTTTTTTTCTAAATCCACTGAAAAGCTTTGTGGCTCTACTGCCCCATTAACCACAGTTTATATTTTAAGGCAGGTAAAAGGTCAGTCCTAAAAACTTCACTTGAACTGAGGCGAATATGATCAATCAATAATTAACACCATTCACCGCAGATGAGTCCAAATTCCTGCATACAGAACGCTTCTCTTGGCACATCAGGCTTTTCAGCTTCATTTTCAATTTGACCTGACAGCAAGTGGTAGCAACAAAATTGTAGCAGGGATTATTCAGTTTTTGGTATCCTAGGCATCCTTTTTTCGTGGTACTAATTTTATAAAGTAAGGACACAACAGGAAGTAACTCAGAGAAAGCAGGAGCTTCAGAGCAGGACTTCTGGGAACAGCTTCTGGATAATTACTTTTAATACAGATTATTGAAAAATAAGGTGTTTTGTGCCAGAGGAAAGGTATTTGGGGGCGTGAAAGGTGAGGTAAATGGCTGTGTGCATGTAAAGAACAAGTGACTGGAAGCTGGGCAGTCAGAGTGGATTTATTCAGAGGAAATGTACAGCCTGACAAGTTTTTCCCGCACCGCTCCCCCCGTTAACGCCAGCCTGACGTGAAAGAACCACCAGTTCAGGTCTCCTCGGTGCTGGGTCTCTCCTGAAAGGAGAAGTGAGACAGGGCCCAGCCCGGCCCAGCCCGTGGCGGGGGTGGCTCTCTGGGCGGATGCCCCCAGGAGAGGCCCAGGCTGGGCCTCCCAGGCCTCGCTCAGGCAGGACCTCGGGAGGGACTTTAACCCCGGCCCCACTGTGAAGGGAGAGTGGAGCGCGCTGTCCTCCCGGCCACGCCGCTCCCGATTTCTCACTGCTTTATGCTTTTAGCTTCTTTGTTTTCCTTGTCCCGCTGCCAGCAGGGCAGACAGTGCAGGCAGTCAAGGAGCAGCTGGTGGCGGGAGCTCGGAGGCTCCCGTCACGCAGGCAGGACTGCCGGGGGAGAGCGAGTGAGGGGGTGAGATTAGGTGAAACATTAGCCACGTCCTCCTGGCTTCCCTCCAGAGTCTTTCAATTATTTCTTTATGTGCTGTTGGTGCTGTGCTTGTTTGGCATTTAAAAGGTATGTTCTGAGAGGATTTCACAATGAGCTGCCATTTTACTGTTCAAAACAGATGCGAGCTTATCACCCATGGAAATTTATGTCTTCGCGAACCCCTTCCTCTCCCCGCCCTTGGGGCTTGCAGCAAAGCCACTCCAGGCAGATCAATCATGAGGACTGTATAATAGGCTAAAAATAATGCGAGTTATAAAAGTCTGGGAGCTGTTGCTCATTTTGGGATTTGAAGATTCAAATGTCTGTCAATACCAATAAATTTAGTAGTTGGACAATAGTAGATAAGGGTCAAATAGTCT
This sequence comes from Antrostomus carolinensis, assembly GCF_000700745.2. Classification (NCBI taxonomy): domain Eukaryota; kingdom Metazoa; phylum Chordata; class Aves; order Caprimulgiformes; family Caprimulgidae; genus Antrostomus; species Antrostomus carolinensis. Next base: position 19,222 of record NW_010286498.1, read on the forward strand.
TCTAAGATGATTAACGCAACTTGCAGTCCACTTACCTCAATGCCAGTTGCTAAACTGTGTCTCCTTACTTTCCCAGGATGCAGGGAACAGGCAGATATTCGTGGTAGGAACAGAACTTCACCCTAAATCCAGAAAAATAGGGTTAGAAGGCAGAATGAACTGTGCCTATATTGCTCCTGACAGATGCCTGTCTAACCAGTTCTTAAAGACTCCACGGGGACTCCACCAGTGCCCCAAGCAACCTGTTCCAGTGGTTCCTTATCCTTCCCATTGGGAAGCTTCTCTTTATCCAGATGGAAACATCGACTAAGTTCTTTATCTACCTGTCCAGCCACGTAAAGGTGGAGCAGCATGTTGCAATGCTACTGGTGACCTGCAGATTGTCCTAAAGACAGTACTTCCTTCTGGTCAGGGTGGGGATGGTGAGAGGAATACTTTGATAAAGCCTGGAGTGAAAATCCAGGTGGCTGAAATACACCTTCTGCCCAGGATGAACAACAGAGAGGTCAGAGAAGTGAGTAAATGCAGGCGTGAGCTTTCGTAGCTTGTATAAGCATTGTAGGATTGTAACTTAATTTTGTGCTAGGATTTGTAAGATTGTTGTCAAGAGAGGCTAATGCACTGAAGATGACTCTAACAGAGTGCTATTCTTTGAAGGAACAGGAGATTTGAGTGCTCAGGGATCAAATATTTTATGTTTAATCTGGTCTGGCTCTTTGACAAGTTTTATTGGCTGAACTGCTATGCTAGTGCTGTGTTAACACTACAAAAATGGGCAGAGGATTTTTTTGGATTTGTAAGGAATAGGTAATATTCTGACTAACTTCCAAGCAATTAGCACTGCTTTTGAGCTGATTTCACTTTTGCATCTCCTGGCAGACATCATGCAAAGAGTGGCTTGAGAAGAAAGACATGCCTGCAATTTGACACATGCATAGCTTGCCAAGAGAGGTCACTGCGGCATCCTCAGTGGATGCATTCACAAAGGCATGAGACAACACACCCAGAAGGGTAGTCTGAAGGGGACGCTGCCTGCCTCGTAGGGTTTGAATGTCACAGGACTCCGAACCCAAGAAGTAAAGGAAACTCAACACTCCTAATCATGGGAATAACCTTAATATCATGAGGCATTTCAAAAAAAAGGCTATGTTTCTTTGCTTTTTTCTTGTGTGTGTAAGAGAGAAAGGCAGAATGCCAGTTCTTTTAGATGGACAGAGAGTGATACCCTCTTCTATAAGAGCTCTCTCTGGCCTCTCAAGAGTAGCAAGTTTCCAGCTGGCCATCAGACTCTTAATTTCTAATGAATTTATTCTAGATCCTACCAGCCCACATCTGCTCTCTTCTCTTGCTCAACAATTAGTTACGCAACCTGAGAAAAAAATGCTATTAATTCCTGAATTTCCAAGCTCAGTTCTTGCACTTAAGATTTCTTGCTCATCACTCTCTCCCTCCTGCTGTTCCTGGGTTCTCCATCACAGGGTGGAGGAAGGCAATGCTGGAGATAGATCCTTCACTTGGCTGCCACTGCTCCCAGACCTGGTGCTGAGGCATGGAGGGCAAAGGGGGAACAAAGCACAGGATGACCCACTTTTCCTTGGCTCATATCCAGAACAAATCATCCTACCTGGCCTTCTGTGTAACATCAACCAAAGGACTTCCCTGCATTCGTTCCTGTTTGAACTATTACTTTTCTTTGAGTAAAGCAGCCAAGTTTTTTAATTAAACTATGCCAAATCATGAAGAATCTACCCCCTGCTCCATGTAAATTATTCCAGCCATTAATTTTTCCTCTCTGCTGAAACCACATGCCTTATTTCTAAGACAGATGTGTGTGAGTCCACTTACAAAGTTTTGCTCCAAATACAGGTACTCCTAAATTATACCTGTATAGTCCTTTTGTTGAAACAAACATCCTCATCTGTCTCATTGTTCCTGGAGGAGATGGGGAGTATCACAGAAGCTGTTTCTGTAGGGAGCCTTTCTAAATTACCACATGAAACCTCCTCATCCTGCCATAACCCAGACTTCCACCCAACTGCAGCCTCCACCCCCATCTCCCCAGCCCCTCACTGCAGCAGTGCTGAAACTTTGTTTGGTGGCTGATGATGGATGAGGGTGATGCCACCAGTAGTAGGTCTCAAAGCTGATAAAAGTGAACTTCTGGTTATTATAGAAAATATGGGGCTCCCCACAAGTTACAGGACCTTTTCTGTGATATTCTGCATGAAACTCAATGCTGAGGTGTATCCAGAGGCTGAACCCTTCAGGAGACCTTGATGCCAGGATGCCTAGTTCAGAATGCCACGGAACTGTGGACGTGGACATGAAGTAGGTACTGAGAGCTTGGCATGTATGAGATGGTGGTAAGTCTGTGCTGCACAGAAGCCCAAGAATGCTGAGGTTCCATAGTGAGGTACCACATTAGTTTGGGGAAGCATCAGGCTTCGTTGCAAGTGTCTCAAACAGCTTGAGCGACCCCTTTCATTTTTTTGTTCCCCCTAGACACCTGTATCCTTTACTGGATCTAGCCACGGTGATTTTGACTGCAGACCCCATGTATTGTTTCCATCCACACTGGGGCTCTACTTGCTCAGTTCTGCCACTGTCTATTCCTTTTTCAACCACTTCCCATCACTGCAGCCTTTTCCATCAGAGAGGTCCAACTATTTGAGACCTTTGCCAAAGTTTAACTGATCATAAACACAATGAGCCAGGTTCTGATCTCATTTACTTCTGCAACCTTAATGGAGTTCCTCTGGACTTGTACTGATGCACATGAGAACAAATCATCTCCCATTTAATTTGCCCTACTGCCTATTTGCTAAGTGCTAACTGCATAGCTGGCTCAGGACAGAATGCAGAGGACAAAAAGACTGATGCATAAAAGCGAGCTGTTACCTCCCAGATGCTGCCGCCTGGGCCGCTTGCACAGAGCGCTGTAGTCACAGCAGTGGCTCCTCCCACAGTGCTCCTACACCAGCTCTGAAATTACTGAGATAGTTTTTTCTTTAAACACCCTGCTAACCTCTAGGTGTCTTGTTGACTTGCATGCAATCAGATTTCAATGTCAACACGATGTTAATATTTAACAATTATCACCCTGAGCTTCTCACACCTCTTCCTTAGAAGATATAAAGAAGCCCAATATGTACCTGTTCCTAAAGCCCTATCACCAGTTTGAAGCAGATTCAGGTGATATGCTGGACCTTTATGATTTATTATCACCCTGGCACAGGATTGCCCTAAAATATGCTTTCCCTAGGCACTTTCCAGATTTCTCCAATTGCAATCTCCTCATGAGCCAGAGAAAGCTTGTATTGTGCAAAACAAGAAATGGAAAAACAAAAACTGAGAGGATAAAAAATAGCCTGAATTATTTAGCTTCTGTTTTAATTCCAAAAATACATAAGGCCCCTGACATTTCCTACACACAACTCCTTTCTCTGCAGCACAAAGTGGATATATTTTAAATGCTACTGTTAATGGAATTATATGTTGCTACTGGATAATGGTCTGCTGTGGAGAGATAATTGTTGAGGCAAAGCTGAGGTATTTATTGAAGATAAACATTGAGGCAAAGCCAAGATGTTTATTTTCTAAGCACCAGACCATAATGCAGGCAAAACATATACTATCATTAGCATTGTTACTGATGTATTGGAAGCCTGAACATGCCCCATCACAAACTCTTGTTAACAGCAGAACTGGGCCCCAAATGAGAAATGCACCCAGGCTGCTCCAAATGCTGATGCCAGAGGACAGCTCTGTTGACCATAGCATGGGCAGAATCACAGAATGTTAGGGATTGGAAGGGACCTCTTGAAAGATCACCTAGCCCAATCCCCCTGCTGGAGCAGGAACACCTAAATGAGATGACACAGGAAGGTGTCCAGGCAGATCTTGAGTGTCTCCAGAGAAGAACACTTAGGAACAATAACTAAGTGTTGCCCCTTTTGGCTGGTGTCTGCCCTTCTGTAGCCAAGGGAGGTGGCAGAAGTGCTACCTGGAGACCTGACTGCTCACAGGTAACGCATCGGGAAGAACAGATTTCTTCTTCATTGGTTCAATGAGAAACTAAACCAAAAAGTTTGCTGATTCTTTAGCTTCGTTTGAGGTAATGAAACCATGGCAGATATGAACAGCCTATCGTCAGACCATTACTTTAAAGTTTTCAAAACTAATTTTACAGATACTTGTGAATAATTCACACACATGTTTGTCACTGAGCATTGGGGAAGTACAGGTCCATACAAGCATGTGGGCAGCTTCAAGTAGAAGCAGGACCTGGTGCCAGGTGGTAGTAATGGAGAAGGACAGGCTCTGTGCTACACCTGGGCAGTGTGTGCAGCCACTCCTGCTTGTTGGGGTGTGTCAGGGCTCTTCTGGACACATGCTGGTGCAGGTTTTCTCTTGTGCATGTCCTGTGGAGGCTGAGAGCTGTGGCTGTGTTGTCCTGTAGGAGGGAATCCCAACAGATGTTGGGTGCCCTTTCATCCTATCTGTATCTACCCTGCGCCTCACAGCAGCGCTGAGCAGGGTCCCAGCCTCACTGTTTACAGCAGTCACTGGTTTTGGCATTGCCCTTGATAGATGCAGAAAGCTGAACTGGTTCTTTTCCACCATTCTGCCCAGGGATGGGTGTGGGTCTCGGGTGTGTGAAGATGTTTAAATACCATACTCCTATTGACTACATTGGTCGTCAGGCACCTGAATACACCCATGGGTCTGGGCATAACGCCCTAAGCCCATTCAAAGAGAGCAGCAACATCCTTGAATATTGTATGATCTTAACACGTTGGTTTCAGATTGGCTGTAAAGTGAATATGTGCACCTACCGAAAATACCACATGCCACTCCATTATACAAAGCAGAAAGACAATACAAACTTCTTACAGTTATTCTACTTCTCAAGAATATAACCCAAATCCTTTTTTAAAAAGGTAACTGAAAATTAGGCCCTAATGTCCCTATCTTATATGTGTGACCCGATTTTCAAAGGTACTGAGTATCCCAGGTTGTGTACCAGTATTGAAAAAAAAAAAAAAAAAAGGAAAAAGCACATAATTTAATTCTCCTTTATTTGGACTATGATGGATGCCTCCATTATATCTCTGTCATCAGCAATTTTCTTGCAAAACCCAAATCAAAGCGTTGTCCTGAGAACTGCTGATTTGGTTCTCCTGTGGGATTAACTGCTGTGTAGCCGTGTGTAGCTCACTACAGACTGGCTGTCCTCCTCAGTTACCTGCTGCATCTTCTTTTCAGACTGTTTTGTGGGTTTCCACCAGTAAACCAGGCACTGAGGGAGATGGTGACCCCCAGGGCTTGCCCTAATGCACCATCAGGATGCAGCCGGGTGTCCCAGCAGGACTGACACGGAGGGGTTTGCCATGGCACAGACTTTCCCTGTGGGGTATAGCAAATCTTACTGGGAGCTATGAGTTCATCCTAATTGTTTGCAAGGCTCTTTACAATGTTTGCATATAAAAAGTTGGCAACCACAGAAATGCCAAGGGAACATAATGTGATTCATGCTTTTACAAGTGCTATGAGGTAAGTTGACCTGATTATAGCATAGTGTATATCTAGTTTTCCTTCAGTTTTGGCAAACTTCCACAAGAGTTATAATTTTGATCTTAGTTTTTCACTGAAAAGGCCATATCTGACAAGTAGATATTAATTATTATTACTTGTGTTTTGATAACATTAAAAGTCTGCAACAAGGTCAACAACAGTCACTATATACTCATATACATACAACCATGTTTGTCCCAGACTAGCTACAATTGTCAAAGAAAGCCAGGTGGATGGATATGATGTACAAGCAGGAAAAACACTGAGAGTTTACAAGTGTCAGGTTATTCTTGTGAATTTGTCATTAAACTACTTCTATAAGTATACATATATTGAAAGAGCAAATTCACAAGAAATATAGCATAAAAATAAAAGTTGTATGGGAATTTCTGGTAGTTACCTGAGATTCAGACCTTATGACTGCTTGTACTGTGTTATCTCCTGAATCAGCTGTGCCTGTCATGTATTTAACAATACATGTTTTGTCAAGTCAAACAGGCTTCCTTAGAAAGAAAGAGATGATATTATTATTGCCCAAGTCGGATTCTGTGTGTTTAATGCCAAGGTAGTCAAAACTCTTTCAGGTCTTACGAAATACAATTCATATGATGTTTTTCAGAAATTAGCTTTAACTTGTTTATATGAGTAAATGCATTTACAAATAAAGACATAAAGGCAAGTTGGTTTGCTTTTGAGAAATCTCAGGATTGTTTTAATGCCAACTGCGTCAACAAACTCCAGTAGATTCAAAAAGGAAAACTGTAATTACTGGATTACTTGGTGCTATAATATTCAATATTATGGTAATGAATGATGAATTAAACATGCTATTGGACTGAGGAACCTCTGCCTTCTAGACTCAGCTTCACAGAGGCTTTAATTGGCTATTTAGCAGAAGCAGTTGGATATGTATTAGGGCACTTACATAAGTACTCTGACAACATTTTGTCTAATCCTTTCTGTTTCCATACCCCAAAAAGTAGATGTGAGTCTTGCCCTCTACTCCCAAACTGCATAGATGGAAAAAAGAAGAGTAAAACCAGTTGTCATTTTAGTGTGACCAATGCACTATAATATAAATTGTTTTGATCTGTCAGTGCTGTAAAAACTGTGCTTCAAGCAAGCCAGATGTGGACATAACTTTTTCAGTCCTTCCTCCAACAACGCTGATTTCTCTCATGGATAGCTGAAGATGGTGAACAGCAGATACAGCATACCAGCTGGAAGTCTCTAGCAGGGGCAGCACTGCACTTTTCTCTTTCAAGGCTTTATTGATTTAAAGGGTATTTACATACTCAGTGGCCTGTTCAGAGCATTTTCTGTTTGCACATGCACCCTGATCTTCTTGCAGTTGATTTGGGCAGTGTATTCTGTTCTACACAGCCTCCACAGTCACGGGTAAGATAACCAAGCTTTGCAGCAGTGGTGGGCACGCATGCCATGATGTGCCTTGCCAACCACGCCCCGGGAGTGGGCCTTCTGCAGTAGTCTCTTTTGGTGGGATACCAGCTGACACCTTTATTTTTATTATTCTTAGAAAAACAAGGTCAAGTACAGTTGGAACGGGAAGTTCTGTGGTTTGTGGTGGTCTTTAGCTCCTTGGAATATTCATTCTGCAGATTCAGAGTTCTTGAAAAAATGTTCTAAGTTCTGCCCAAAAAAGTTTTTTCTTACCATAGTGATTTCTGTACCTCAGAGGATTGTGGCTGAGAGTGCCAAAGCTGATCATGGTTTTTACTCTGCAAATCCCTGTGGCCTTTTGTAGTGGCCATGAAGGGTCTCAAAGGTGAAGATCCTCAACTACACTTGAAATGCCAAGGATGGCCAGGGCAGAGAGTAGTGGACAGGTTAGATTAATTCAATCTGTGTTCTATTACAATCTTCTGTAATATCTGGAGTTTGGTACCATGACATGCAGGGTGAAGGTCACCTCCCCAAACCCCAGTCATGGAGAGTGTCAGGTGGAGTCTTCTCACCAGGCAGGGAGTTTGGTAAACATTCCCTGCAGAAGCTGCGCTGTGTGATTATTGTCAGTCAGGAGTTCAGAGCTGCTACCAGATTACAGACTGACTTTGCCAACAGTGGGCTCATACCATTAGCTGCACAGTGGCTACAAACTCAAAAAAAAAATGTTTTCCTCCATTTATCAGAAGCTTCTCTTTTACTGTAAGTCAACTTCAAACATCTGTGAGGGTGGTCAGACACTGGAACAGGTTGCCCAAGGAAGTTGTGGATGCCCCCTCCCTGGAAGTGTTTAAGGCCAGGTTGGATGAGGCTTTGAGCAACCTGGTCTAGTGGAAGATGTCCCTGCTGATGGCAGGGGGGTTGGAACTGGATGATCTTTAAGGTCCCTTCCAATCCTAACCATTCTATGATTCTATAATTCTATGATCTGTTCTCATACACACAGAAGCTGCTGATCACAGCTAAGGTCAATAGGCATTTTGATGTTGATTTTAATAAGTGTATGTTTGAATACCCTTTGCATATGCTATTGCGCTTTTCCTTCATCAAGGCGTGAATACAATGCTTGCTGGTTTTGAGAAAAGTGTATTAATTATGTGAAACACTGAGCCCAGCCCAAACATCAAAAGGGCTTGTAGGTGCTCACCTTCCCACTGGAGGTTTGCTTGATGAACCCAGTGATCTGTGCTATACTATGCATGACCATCTTCTTTATCCTTAACTTTTGCTGGTTTGCATATATATAATAGATCTAAAATCATTACAATTCTTATAATTATTCCACACATTCCTAATTGCAAAATTTATGCTTAGTTAAAAAACTCAATGCATACTAGAGGTATTTTCCTTATTTATATGTTTTGCTCTAGTGATCGTAGAATGAGGAAGATGTTGAACCTTCAAGGAGAGGGAATGGAAAGAAGGATGGATTAGAGGTAGCAAGAGGTGCAGGGGAAAAAAAAAGTACTTTTATGTCTTTGTCTTCAAGCAGAATGCAATTCATTGATATTTACTAAAAGAATTAATAACAGACTCTAAATGAACTTTTACAATCTCGACAATAGCAGTATTTACCAAGCAGAGGGGCAGTCCCTATTTCTACCAAATTTAAGTCTCCTGATAGCAGTGACTGCGTTTCTCACCTACCTGTTGTGAAGATTTTTGGCACTAAATTTTTTGCTCGGAGTCTCCTAGGGGTTTGAAAAATCATTGAATTGAACAATTAACAAAAGTGACTAGTAAAGTGACTCAGGTGTGGAAGAATCTCAGGTCTCCCCTCCACCTTATGTTTGAGCCCATTCTCCTGATTTGCTACTCATCTCAGAGGGAAAAGGAGACCAAAATAAAGGGAATATCTTTGGAAAATGCAACTTGTTGAAAATACTGCTCTGCATTGTTGACATTCTTTCAAGCAATAGCAGGGGGCAATGATTTGGACCCATTTGTCTCTCTTCAAATGAAATTATTGGTAGGATTGTGCCAGCGTTAGCTGGTGGATTCTTCTAAGCAACATCAATTGGTGGCAATGACAACATTCCAGAAGGCTTATTTAAAATATAGAGTATATTGTGTAATTCTTTTTATTTGTCTGTTACACAATCTATTTGCTGATACTTGTTTCTTTCCCTTCCTCTCTCTCCCCTAGGCTGTCAAACAAAGCTGCCCAACCTTATACTCATCCATCAACCTTGAGTTATTAAGAGAATAACTGCAGAACATTTACAAGTGGATGGGATGGAGTGCTGGCTGCTTTTCAAGAACACAGAGTCAGTGCTACAAAAACTTTGCAAGATGGCAATTTTTTTCATGCTGCCTGTTCCTTGCTCTGCTAAGACCTGCTGGAAGGAATGGTTCCTTGAATTTAGGGTAAATAATCTAGGTTGATGCCAAAACTGTTAATCATATCATATCTAGTACCAGATCATAATTTTATCTCAGTAAAATATATATATGTTTTTAACTATTTCTCACAAAAGTTTGGGGATATATTGGAGAGAAGGGAGGGATCAGTATAAGTGCAGACATCTGAGGGCTTGTGTTTATGACTTTCTCAATGATAGGCTTAATAAAAATCAATGCAAGAAAGTAGAGGTTAAGAGATTTTAAGTGTCTCACATCAGGAGTGTAACAAACTGAAGGTAAAATGGATAATACTAAAAGCCTTTTTTTCACTGATTAAGAGACAGAGGTTGTGATGGAGTGGAGTTGCCGTGTAATAATCTAAGAATCTGATCAGCAACTTAGGGTGTGTGCAAAGATGTCTAAGCTGGTGCAGTACAATTTACTCCCACAGCTTGAAGAGCTGGGAAACACAGTGCAGAGGCTCCATGCAAGCCAGCACTGAACAAGACGCACTGTAGCCCTGAGCGCTGTGCCAGCTGAGCGTGCTTATTCTGCCTCTCCATCCCACTTGGTGTATCTGCACAGTACTTGGCTGTGCTGGGTGGGCTTGCCAGATCAGCTCAGTGCTAACCTGGGGATCTCTGCATCAAGTTCTCTGCAATGTAAATACACCCTTGGAAATTAAGTTAATCTGTTTGACTTCTAGAGGGCTAGGAGAATGCTTCCTGGTCAGCCAGCATTGCTCTACATGAGTGGGACTGTGGGAAGAACAAAACATGTGGGTCTGTACAGCGACATTACAGACAATAATATCCTGGTAGGCACTGAAAAGCTGATCACTTTGGGCATCCTATATTCTATTCAGTGAAAAGCTTCAGGCTCAACTCTGCTGGTTTAGATGCTTACAAATCTAGAGATCAGCAAACAGTTAAGAAGCTGTTCCCAAAAGGGAGCAGTCAGCTGGCACTGGGCACAGAGCGATGTGGGGCGAGGCTCTGGAGTCCAGAGAAGGAGCCATCACAGTCAGCCTTCGTGGGAGGCATGCAGACAAACTCATATAGATAGCTCTTTTGTTGTGGCTCCATTTTCTCTGCCTTGCTTTTGTTCTAGAGTAGTTCAGGCTCTGCTTTAGCAAGGCTGTTTGGTGATAGACACTGCTTTGCTCCTGGAGGCAGTAGAACTGAAGATGAGTCAGGGACCATGAGGTCATCCTGGCTGACCACAGAGAACTGGAGCCTGGGAAAGTCATGGAACTCTGCATCAGGAGACATGGAAGCTGGGGTCCTGACACTGTGAGAGGGGGCATCTGATGAGATTCGGAATATAATTTACACAATTACAATGACAAACTTTGTGAACGTGTATGTTTAAATTATTTTTCTCTGTGTCAGTTCAGGAATTGGCTACAAACTTTTGTTCATAGTCCTCGGTAAATTTGGCATGTCAGAGGGCATTTAATATTTGGAAAACTAGCAATATCAGGAAAAATACACTACTAAAATATGACTAATTTTCAGCAGCTCCCACACTGCCTGTATGTTGTCTGCTCAATAACAACACTGCTTGGTGAATCCACTCTGCATGCACAGCAATTAGATGCTCCTACTTCATGCTCTGAAGGTGCACAGCAATGGCAGCACAGAGAGTAATGTTAGGGAACATTTACCTTAGTTGTTTTTTGTGAAGAAATATCACAAATTGAACCACAAATACATGAAAAACAGAGGGTAAATTCCTGTGAGAGCCTCTAATCAGGAGGGAAGCTGCATAAAAAACAATGGTTCCTTCCCCTCTATCTGCCCTCTTCTCCTCCCTTTTGTCAGTGCATTTCATATCCTGCCTCTGGCTTTTCTTCTTACTACGTGTTGCTGGGATGTACATCACAGCTGATAGCACCTAGCCTTAGCGCTCTGCCTTGCCTTCTGGCTCTCCTCTTCTCCCCCTCTCACTTGCACTGACTTGTATTTTCATCCTGAGACCCTATCCCTATCTCATTAATTAGGCTTTCATCCACTTCCACTCACTCCTTGTGTGGCCTTCAACTCTGGCTCAACACTTTTAACAAAATCTCTGGTTATCAACCTCATATTCATCAAGCACACTTCCCTTCCTCTTATTTAAGTCTCCTTCAGCACTGTTCTTATCCTTTGCTTTATTGTTTGGTTCTTCTATTACTCCCAGGCTATGAATTCCCTCAAAGCTCTCTTTGCTCTTGATCTACCTCTTCCATTATTCTCTTTGAGCTTCTGTGTTGTACTGACACCCTGAGTGCTTGGTATAACGCTGATCATGGTTTGAGAAATAATGTTGCCACATGAATAAGAACTGAAGGTTCACAGAAGTTCACTCTGATTTTAGGGACAATTTCCAGTCTGGGCTGGCACATCTGGTTCAGAGAAAAATCAAATACCTGTGTCTTTGAAAGTGTCTACTTTCAAATCTTTCTTCTACATGTTATTTCAGATCTATCCCTAAACAAAACATTCCTGCCTTTTTTCCTACAATACTTAGCAAGTACACCTGTTATATAGATTCTTCTGCTCACTCCTTGATTCCTAGGGCAAACCATCTGCCCAAGTAGCCCAAAAGAAACCCCCCCACCATTTAACCTTCCTTCTTTCTCAACTAGCTTCATGCTATCATCTCACATGCTGCAACTAGTGGCAAGCTCACTGATAAAGTTAATGAGACTACGCTTTTACAAATGATTCCTTGTGCTTCTGCCTTTGTTGCCGTTGCCTCTAAAGCAGTGCCACGTACCAGTGCCTAGAAAGGCAGAGAGATTTCCTCTTTTCAGGACAAGCCGTGCCAGGCCAGAAGAGAGTAGCACATTTTGTTTTGTCCTTTGAAATTCTTAGTATATCAAAAGGACCTTATACTGATGCTCTTTTCTGTTTATTTGTATTTCTGTTTTCCCCATAGCTTTTTCCCATCTTCCCCTTCCCTATGAGGTCCAGAGACACCATCATTGCATCTCATATGGGCCAAATCATGCCAATAGCCAGGAGGTGTGGTGGACGGTAATCTGGGTCACACAACTTTCACTCGTGTATCTAGGCCACGCAGTTCTGAGTTATTTCAGCTAATGAGTTCAAGACAAATCTCCAGGCCACTAAAAAGATGGTATCTGTTGCTGCTGTGTTGTTTTCTCTGTGAACAGAATTCCTAGGAGTACTGATTTCCAAGCTAATAGGAGTGATTTATTTATTTATTTATTTATTTTAAAATTGTCTCATAGACTAGAGCAGTCACTTTTCAGGCCAAACTAGGGAGGATTGCAAGAATTTCCTACAGAAGGACCATTCACATTAAAATAAATGCATCAGGCATCTGTAAGAAACAGAGTAGACTTTTTGAAAGCAAAAACTTTCACTTGATGTCTTGGCTGGAGTTAAAAATCCTGTTGTGTGATGCTGAAAAACTTCAACAACCTTCTGCTGAAAGTTGTTTAGGAGAAACCAAAGTTCTAATTCTCTTTCTCCGTCCCTCGTTTTTAAGGTGAATTTAACTGTGTTAGAGGGAGCAAAATGGAGGGTATGATGAGTGAATGAGCTGGTACTTTTTGTGAGAGTGCAAAACCAATCTTGCTGTCTGTCGTCAGTGGGTACAATCCATTCTCAAATAGCTGGTCGCTATCAAAGCTGTAAGCTCACAATGACTTATAGTCACTATCAAAGTAAGTGCATTAGAATCATGAAACATTTGAACATAAAAACATAAATCTTGATTTGCCATCATCAGTCCCCTGAAGTGCCTGGCACTGGTGGAACAACTTTTAAAACTGAAGGCCAGCCGCTGAGCTAGTGTAAATCAGCATAGGACATTGTGAAGTGGAAAAACATTGGTACTTCTTAAAGTTTGTTTTAAAGAGATCAGTGAGTAACGAAATCTTTAACATGTCCACTGGGGAGTGTATAAAATAAGAGTCTAATTTGCAGAAAAGAAGATTAAAATTATACATGAAAAAAAAAATTTAGTGTCTAAGCACCAGGCAGGCCATAGTGCACATCTCCTTCAATGGAGATTTGTAAGAACTGATTAGACCAACATCTGTCACTCACGGATGGATTCTGCTCCAGTGGAGGGGCTGAACTGGGTGTGCTCTGGAGATCTCTCCAGTGCTTGCACAGCACAAAGAAATGGACCCCAGTGTTGAAACAGTTATGGGGTTAAAAAACACCTTTGGTTCCTTGCTTCCTGCTCAAGACAGGCCAGAAGATTTGCAAATGGGCTCAGTCCCATGTTAACCTCTGTGTTATTCAGCCAAAGTTTCTCAGCCTGTACTTGATTTCTGAGCACAACTAGGAGAGGAGACAGGCAGTGCACTTAAATCATTCTAGCAAATTCACTAGCAAGTTCTAAATAATTCCAATAAAATTTTAATATTCCTTTTTCTTGTTAAAATGAGTTATAGCAGCTATTTAACTATGTTGTAGTTAACTTTACTGCATAAGTATCTAGTTATTACTGTATAACTATATAAAATATAGTTATAAAACTGTATACTGTAGTTACCTATTAAGTAGCAATAACAACTATGTGTGGGTTTTTTTCAGAAGGCATTTTACAGAGTTAAAGCAATAAAAAATCTTCCATTTGCTTCAATGAAAAATGTGTCAAAACTAAAGGGAGAATATTAGTGTATTTTGACATAAATTAGTTTCAGGAGTAAGTGGTAGGCACAGCAGAGACTTAATGGTATCATATAACTGGAATTCACAGTGTATGCTCTTCCAATGGATTTTGCTAAGCACATTACAGTAAAAAATACATTATTCCATCTTAGTCTGTCCTTTGACATTTGTTCTGAGAAGATATGACTATTTTAGTAGTGCATGAAGCAGATTTTAGAAGCTCTTTTATCAGATAGACTCTCTTCTGTGGGATTCTCCAGGCTGGCTTGCCCAGTCTCCTGCTTTATGTGCAGTTTAAAGATCAATATAAGAAGAGGGACAGGACAATTGTACTTTGAGAAGAGCATTGTAGTTTTTCCACATCCCTGTGTTGTTCAGGCCACTTGAGTGGAATTGTTTTGAGGCAGGAAAATGCTTTTCCATGTTGTTCAGTTAAGAGTGAGACCAAGCTTACGCAAGGGTGTTTCTCAAATTATGGCTGCTGGGGGGGTTGTGCAGGCACCTGCAGTCTCAGGGGCACTTTTCAAGGCTAAGCCCCATGTCCTGACACTGGAGGGATGGGAAGACCACACTGTGCACAAGGAAAAGAGCAGGCCAGATCCCTTGTGAAGCCCAGAGGGAAGCCTTCCACTAATCCATTAGTGATCAAAGCCAGGTATGAGTACCAACACAGACGTTACACCAATGTGTCTGCGAGCTCTATGACAGTCAGAGGAAGTCCAATGAGTGGAGAATAGCACCTACCATAGCCACCCCGAAAACATAATGTAGATTCCAGGTTTATAGGAAGACACCTAAGCCTGTGTTTTTCAAGGTTTTTAAAAGGATCGCATTGATAATTGACCCTGAGATTTTTCTGATAGATGGTTATATCATCAACTGCACAACATAAATTTCCAGCCCAGTTAACATTTAGTTACCTGCTGGTATTTTGGGGGACTACTCTACTGCATGGCAGAGCCAGCTGGGGACCAGCTGCACTTACTGGTTTAGGAGGAGTGTCACCCAGGGAAGCTTCACTGCTTGCAGAGCCAGCTCTGGTCTGGCAGCAGGTTCATTGCAGCTGTGTTGCAGAGTCTGAGGATGAAATTAAGCAGCACAGCTAAACAGAGCTCACCAGCTTTAAATGAAGCAGTCCTATTGCTCCCTCCTTCCTCTTCCCTCACTCTCCCAGTCTCCCCCACCCTCTTCCTTTTCACCCTGGTAATAATAAAAACTTAAGGAGCCATGCTGGACTCCAGTTGACTACGTGCAGAACCACCTCAGGTCTCTCTGTTGCTTTCATGGTACCAGGACTGCAGAGCAGGCACACTCATGTCTGGCATCACTGACATCAAGCCCAAAATGGTAAATCCAGCCAGATTGCTGAGTGCAGAAGAGAAGAGCGTGCTCTGGAAAAACTTGACTTGCTCCGTAGTGGGATAAGTAGGATTGTTATCTCTGGCCACGTGCCAATGTTGTTAGTGTTGTGTTGTCTCTGGGTAACAATATCTGAATGTCTCTCTGTCACCCTCTCTGGTACCTGTATTATACAGTTCCTGCCATTGCCTGGGGTGTTCCAACTCTTCTATTTCACCCTGAAATTTCTTTGAATTGTGCCACTTCTCCTTAATGTGTACATTTCAAAGGAGGAAAAATGAGGAAAAATCAGTTTTTACTCTGCCCTTGTAAATTCTAGTTGGAGTCTCACAGGGTAGAGTACAGTAGGTTGTCATCTCCTGGCCTTCAAAAGTAAAAGAGAACTATTGAGAACAAAATGTACCATGAAGAGTTCATCACTGAGAAAAAACAGTAGAAGCACATGGAGATTCAAAAATGGGACACCAAAAGAGGAAACTATGATGTAGGAGTCTGGGTGTGAGAAAAGACTACAGCCAATTTTAATCTAAATGAAATTTTTCTGACATTTGATGTTTTAAAATTCAAAATATTTCCAAAGCTGTATTAGTTTTATCAAGAAGAGTGGTAGACAAAGTAACTGAAGCAGTAGGCATACATCATGCTCTGTGACAAGGTGATTAGGTAATTTCCTAGAGTAAGATCCTGACTCATTCCTTGCTTTGCTGTAAAACAAGTGTTCAAGTATGGAAGGATTATAAGTGAGCAGCACAAAAGAAACTTGGATGGGGGATACTGGAAGACCAATGCTCTACTCCCAACCCACATGTGCCTTCCAAAGTGAGAAATCAAGAGGCTTAAAACATACTTAAACATGGTCACAAACAACTTAGGTGGCACTTTTTGTCCATGCTAGTCTTGTCATGGGATTGCAGTAATGCTCTATTGGAACAAGTCTGGAGACAGTAAAAACCCAAGTGATATCAGCTCCTTGGGGCCCCTCTGAAGCAGTCTGTTGATCTTGTGGCTGACTTTAGCAGCTGGGGTTCAAGGACTGGCTCTGGTCACAGAGTGTGCCTGGGAAGTACCAGTCCTGCCATGCACATGCAGAGCAGCTCTGCTGGGGAAATGTATTGAGAGAAAATGCCCACTGAAAAAAAGCGCATGGACTGCCTGGGCAGAAGGGCACCACAGCAGGACAGAAAGGACAGTAGGAGAGAAGAAATGGGGTGCAGGAAGTTTGAGACAGCGGCATCATGCCCAAAACGTGTTTCAAGCAGAGCACTGGATGTGAGTGTGAAAGCCCAGAGAAGGTGTCTGTGTGTAAACTGGCTGTGTCACAGGGCCTGGGGTTCAGAAAGGCACGCTGGGCAGGCACCCGTCTCCAAAGTGGCTATCCAAGAAGACTGTGCAGCTGCTCCCAGAGCCCAGGGCTGCCTGTGCTCACAAGGGAGGTCCTGGTGTGCCCTGAGCACCATCAGCTCTGCTTGGCTGCTTGGCCAGAAGCGCCGCAGCCCGCATGGCTCTGTGTCCGGGTGCCGGGAAGGGCGGGATGCAGGAAGCTGGCAGCTCCCGGCCCCGCTCCCTCGGGGCCCATCCCATTGCTTGTTCCCAGAGCACACCTAACGCCCACGGACGGCGTTTGGCTGCCTGCAGTGCTCAGCAGGGTCCAAGCTCTTCGAAAACATGCCTTGGTTATGATGGAGGAGGTAATGGGGATGGCACTACTGTGTGGGATTTTTTTAGTGGATGGCATGGTGGTTAGGGTGCCTGCCCAGGGAAACCTTGATATTAGGCCTTCCTCAGCCTGAAGAAGCTCAAGCGTACATTTCCCAGGAGAGCAGCCTAATAAGCAGGTCAGCTGTGGGAGGGGAAGAAACTTGGAGCTTGTTGTTGAAGCTGGGTCTTGGCAGAATAAATTATACGTGACTCACAGGGCCAGGAAGGGAGCAACCAGGGCCAGTGTGACTGCAGCCCAGGGGCTACAGCAGAGCTGGGAAGGCAATAAAGCTGGGCGTGTGCTGGACTGTTTCTCCACCTGAGCCTGTGCAAAAGACAGTCCAGCACCAGATGTGAAGATTGCCCTCCTTAGAAGGAGACATTAACCTTTCACTACAGGGCTGATCTCCTTCGTGTCCCTCAGCCTTTCTTCAGAATCCTTATTTCTCAGGGGCTGCAATATGTGTGTTTGAATCCTCTCGGGTTAAGGGTGGCACTAAGGATAGCTATGTCTTGGGCAAGTGCTTTAGCCAGGAGGATATCACATAGGACTTGGGTAGTGGCATCACCACTGTCCCGAGTTTTAAAAGGAACTGTAATCTTTTTTCTTTTTTTTTTGAGGAAATAACGACAGGACTTTTCTTAGAGAGATTTGTTGGAGATGGGTTCCAAATAAAGGAATATTACAAACTGCATTTCTCCATTAGCATTCCAGATTCTGGAGAGGGGTTCACAGAAACACAGGATAATGTGGGTCAGAAGAGACTGTTGAGTGCCATCAGTCCAATTTTTGCTCAAAGTATGGTCAAGTACAGCAGGTTGCTCAGGGCCATGTCAAGCTGAGCTTTGAATATCTGCAGGAACTGAGAGTCCATGACCTCTCTGGGCAACCTCTTCCAGTGTTTGATTAACCTCACCGTGAACATCTTTGTCCTTGTATCTACCCAGAATTTCCTTTGCTGCAGCTTGTGATAATTGCCATTGTTCTTTCACTGTGTACCTCTGAGGAAAGCCTGGCACCACCTTACCTCAGGTAGTTGATGACAGGAATTAGGTGGCCCATTGCTAGGGTTTTGCAGTGGTGCAGCTCCCTGCTCAGCCTTGCTATTCAGGGGTGTCTAACCCTCCCCACACATTGTGGTTTGGAAGCTTGCACAGCATCCTGATGTTGGTCTGGGGGGACAATCCTGTAAGTCTGTGTTCAGTTGGGCACTGTGGTGGCCTAATTATATCATATCCCACTCAATTTTCATCTGTGGTCTCTGTTCCCTTGCAGTTTCCCCAGTTCCTGTTTAAATCTGCAATATTGCCTGAGTAAAGATTCATACAGAGAGTGGCCAGCTGCTTTCTTTATTGAAAGAAGCAGATGCTTTAAAGCAGGTAGTGTTGAACAATTATAAATCATCTTTAACACCATAAATGTTTCCAAATATAAGAAGATACTCAGGAATGAATGTACAGGAAAAAAGAATGTGTTTATTATATTGTCACTTTATCCAGCTAAACCATTTACTGCTTTGTTTGCACCGAGATATGAGTCCTTTGTAGGCAGTGGCTGTACACCAGCTATGTATGTAGTTCCCTCAATAAAGATTATTGAGGGAACACACAGGCTGCAGTGTGGAAAAGGAGTTTCTCCTATTGAGTAAAGATGCAAAATATGATGGATGTTGTCCCTCTCTGATCCATGCAGAGATTCCTCACCAAATGTGGTGTAAACGGGACCAGTCAGCTCCATTGCCTCTGCATGGGTTACCTGTTTATTTGGTAAATGGACCACGGTTTCAGGAGTGCCCGAGTTGGTTGCGTGTAGGGCTGGAACAGGTCCAGAAAGGTCTTGGCTGAGCTGGAGCTAATGAGCCCCAGTGAAGTCCTGTCTTCTCTTTGTGGGCACAAAAGTGGTGTTATGCAGGGGCAGCTTAGGTCTGTTGAGGACTGCCTGTACCACCCAGAACCACCCATGTTAGGGTACCTCAGCCTCCTGCTCCTGGGCTGGGGATACATGCAGCAGTTTGGTTGCCTTTGAACCTGTCAGCTCATGCATTTATACATTGTTATGTTTGGGCTAAAACCCCCTTTCTATTAAGCTAATTTAGTCCTTTTCTATTAAACTTCCCATTTAAAGTAATTCATGATTATCCATCCCCATGGCCAGAATAGTGGAAAGTCGACGGCATAGGCTTTTCTTTGTTGTCTCCTAAGCTTTATCCCTTAAAAGAAGCTGGAAGCGAGAAGAAAATTTCAGGTAATGTGCCTCTGTTAAATGGGGGGCTGGGGCTTGTGGAAGTAGCAGCAGATCTTTCCCTTAAAGATAGTGGAGCTACTTGTGAGAGGAAGAATTTGAAAGTGTGAGCCTAACAAGATAGTGAACTTCATCACTCCTACCAAACACACACTGTGGAGCCCCACATAGAAGCTGACATATCTTAAATCTCTGCTACTGTGGAGTTTTCCAGCTGTCCCCTGTCTCAGTATTGCCTTGCCTACTGCAGAGTGCTCAACCAGATCCTCTCCTCCCCTTCACTGCAACGTTCAAAGCCAATTTCTCTGCCAGGTGAGTCTGCCAGTGCTCACTCCCAAATGATTTTTATCACTGGTTTCTGATACTTTGAAGAATAAGATGTATTAGTATGGTATCAAAAACAAAGTGAAAATCACAAAGGACCAGAGATTACCAGGAATGGAAAAATGATCGGGCCAAAAAAACCTTGTGTGTGCATGGCTGGGAGTGACAAACTGGTGATGAAAGCAAGACAATACAGTCTTCATAACAGCAAATCCATCAATAATGTAAAGTGCTTCTGCCCTCTCTCTTACGTGGGTTAACTTGATAATGTTTGCTTTAATAGTTTTCTGCAGGATTTATCAATAGTGCGTTAAAGACAAGATTATAGGGCATTCCGCATTAGTTTGCTTCTTGTGGCATCCAGTGGCTGCTCTATACTTAAGGCATTTGCAAGACCAGGTCTAACTACATACAAGCATTCTCCAGCAATATTTTCTTCAGACTCTCTGTCTGAGATGATTCAGCACTGAAAGATGCAGTCTCTAATACTGCATTTTTCTTCTTGAGCCAGAACTTTATAAATCCTCAAAGAAACCCAACCCCATATTAATATAACACACAATTACGAAAGCTCTTACCTGACATACTGTGCTAAATGCATTCGTAATGTTAAATTAGCCTTTGTGGTGCTTTGAGCTGTTGCTTGGAACTGTGTGGTTCCCTAGAGACATCAGCGCTGCTGTTAGAGACGTCAATGCCACAGTACAAGATCTGACAACAGAACGTACTATCCTCTTTTACTGTCATGTCCCCTTCCCCGACCGCTTAAACTCGTGCTAATGAACCAGAAGCATGTTGCCAAACATTCTTAGGAGCCCCACAAGATTGGCTAAGCACATTCACTTGCTGACCTGGAGAGCCTCCTAGAAAAACTATCTCAGGAAAAAGAGAATAAAATATAGGATAGGTAAATACCCTTTTGGCAATAAGAGCAAAGCTATGCCTGCTTTGTTTCAGAGAATAAATCTTTAACGTGGTATTTGCATGGGTTCTTCTGCTATTCTTTTCTAAATTAAACTATCACCTGTGCAGCTTCCTGTACTAACACACAGTTTTTTTCTCAGGAAATATGTTGAGTGCTGAATACAATTCAAATATCAGTTTGAGAAAACAAAGACTCTTAAAAAAGGAACTGGATGTACAAGATACGCGTTGTAAGGCCACATTCTTTCTAAGGGTAGCATCTAGGCTGCTGATGACACATCAGGTTAGAAGAATAATCAACCACATCTCCAAAGAATGTTCCCTTCTTCTGCATTTGTTTAATTATTTTGGGTCTACATGTAACTACAGGCTTTAATTCTTTAAATCTAGAAGATCAGTTGAGCCATCGTATTTCTTTAACTTAATTTTTAAGCCAGAGGACCATGGCTTTGCTTTATACTTTACTACAGGACAAGGAGAACTTCCATGGGCATGGTCTTTAAGACAGAGGGTTGATTTCAAGTCATTTGTGTTGAAAGTTATGGTGAAACATCCCCAAATGCTTTCTCTAGGTACTGACCCCTGACATTTAAAAAATAGTATGCCTTGAGCCAAAGGGCTGGGGTACCTATTAAAGCAGTAATGTGTGCTCTTTTACCTGGACTTTATTAAAAACACTGGCAACTTCTGAATATATTGTCAAGGGTTAATTTTGTATCTCTCTGGGGTCTCCTGCTAAGCATTTTTTTCCAAATGTGAATGACGATCTGACTGCTCTTCATGACTCTGTAGCATCTTCTCTTCCCTCTCACCCCCTCACCCCTCAAGTATTTAGGTTGCTGCCGAGCTCTATTTTGTTTTCACTGAGTGCGTTACTCCTCAAATTTCCTTAATGCGACACATGGTACGTACCTAGCCTGTGCCCTTGATTTCAGCCAGGAAATGTGCCCTGCTCTTCTCTCAGAGGCTCTTGCCTCCACTACAGAGGTGCCGTGGCTGCTCAGGAGCAGTTGCTGAGCTGCCATAAATTAGAGGCAGGCATGTTAAGGGAAATTGAAATGGATCCTGGTTTCCTCCAAACTTGCGTGGTGAAGGAGTTTTATGTGCTGCTGAGCTACCCCTGGAGCAAGAGGAAGAACTGCCAAGAGAAAGCCAGGACACAAAGCTAGGAGTGGAAACCACCAATGTTGTCCCAAGCTAAATCATCATCACTAATGAGTCACATGTGTTTAATGATGCTCATTTACAAAAAAAAAAAAAAAAAGCAAAACCAGAAGCTGGGTGTTCAGAGGCGATAAGGATGAAAAGTTTTTTAAAATTGTGCAGAAGTTCAGGCAAGAGTTACATGACTGCTCATGTGGAAGCTGGAACTACACCTCCAGTTAGAAATGGGTAAAAAGTGGTTTTTTAATTGTTTTGTAAGACCGGAAAAGGAACCATTTGGGGTATATAACTCCTTTTTTCAAGTTGTGAAAAATTTTGTGAACTCAAAATACTAGTTTTAAATTTTCTTCTTTTTCCAGCAAATACAAGAAGGTAATTGCAGGCAAGCTAAGCTTTTTCTTCCCTCTTGCAACAAGTAAATGTGTAATTTTATTTCATCTGCAACTTTTCTAAACTTTCTCAAGTTTTTAAGAATTTAAGCACCAGA
Organism: Antrostomus carolinensis; assembly: GCF_000700745.2. NCBI lineage: Eukaryota > Metazoa > Chordata > Aves > Caprimulgiformes > Caprimulgidae > Antrostomus > Antrostomus carolinensis. Next base: position 41,435 of record NW_010286498.1, read on the forward strand.
AAAGAAAATGAAATTAACAGACATTACTCTATCATAATTCAGAACTCCTCCTGTTCCCACAGTAATGCTTCCAAATACATGGAAGCTTTGCAGAATAACAAAGCAGGATGAGAAGAGGGAGAAAGAAAAGTGAAAAATAAAGATAATAATAATTTAAAAAAAACCAAAGAAAAATTCTTTTAACAGCAGTTTTCCTTCTCCTTCCTCCATAGCCTAATGGATGCTGAGGAAATAATGGCCTCATAAGATTTGGAAAAATCTGAAATAGAAAAATGTCTCACCTGATTATTAAAAGTTTTTACAAAATTATGGGTTTTCAAAGGGCACTTTTATGAAAATTTCTACAGGCTCAACAAAAAATTTATGGTCCTAATAATAAATTCGGGTCAGAATAATTCTTGTTCTGCTCATGCCTATCCAAGTGTTTTAGAGTCTGTTAGAAACTTACATAATTGTGCTAGGAGGCACAGGTGTATCTCTAAGATATTTTCTGGATGCCGTTGACAATCATGGGTACTGCATTGGACCCCAAAAGTACTGTTTATATTTTGTTTGATTCCAACAGTTGTGTACTGATACACACACACACACATCAATGTACATATTGAATCATAGAATCACAGAATGGTCAGGGTTG